>NC_064641.1:664428716-664731746 GCF_023864345.2 Schistocerca serialis cubense | reverse complement strand
ATGATCTTCCCACCGTTTCACAAAGGCTCAGTTTACAGCTGTCTCTATTAAATGTCTTCCTCCACCCACTTTCCGCCAACTGGCTACTTTCGCAACCGACTGCCACCTGGCCTAGGAAAAATGTTTTGCGAACTGGCGCCCTCCTGTCTGACCCTAAGCAGAGGGAGGAGAGTGCTATGGCCAGAAGTCCCTCTGTAGGTAGGACCCACTGACTGCTGCTTCCTAGAATCACTCACACAGCCTGGTCATAGCACTCAGAATTTGTGGCCCCAAACCATCTCTCTCTCCCTTTTCTCCATCGTGTCCACTAAGGCCCCTCAGGTACAAGTTATCAACAGGCTACCCAAGCAGTTATGAGAACATTTTGCGTACAATTTCTTTGTGTAAAAAAGTCACCACAAGATACCAAAAGTAGTACTGGGGAGCACCGATATCATAACCAAAAATATGAACGTTAATCTGACTGACAAGTTGTTAAAGTGAGGGAGTGGCGTGTCACCTCTCAAGTGGTTGAATTATTTTTTTAAAAGCTATGAACGAATTGTGAAGATGAAATCATTGTACCTAACCCAATGTCTAACTCTGTCGGTTCTATTAACAGAGAAGACCAATAGGAGCAATGGTATTTGTTGGAATGTAAACCTAAAATTCTAACACCCACCAAAATCTTGATTCACAAGCATAAGCCTTCTAAGTAATGCTGGGCCCATAGGTGTTTAAGCAGTGACTCGAATGAATCCATTAGCGACACAATTACTCTGCTGGACGATCGTCGAAGAGAATTCAGTTTGGCAAAGTAGTATTCATTCATTAGACTCTGACAAGGTTAAAACAGTCATTACAAGTGTTATGAGAACAGAAATAGCAGCACATTTTTTTTTATTCAGTGAAATTGTTTAAGACAATACTGTTTCTAGAAAAATGTTACTCTCAACAAATATCAAGAAGTCAGGGAAGAGTGATGGTCTGACATATTTTCACAACAAACGATCGTAAACTTATAACGGGACTTTAAATACTCAAAAGAATAGGCAAAGACGGATTATATACAATACATACAAGAACCAGGAGGGAGCAACAAGAATTGAAGACGATCAGAAAAGCACTCGAAATGAAAAGGGCCTAAAGCGAGGATGCAGTCTTTCTCCTCTACTGTTCAATCTGTACATCAAAAAAATAGTTCAAGTGGCTCTAAGCACTATGAGACTTAACATCTGAGGTCATCAGTCCCCTAGAACTTAGAGCTACTTAAACCAAACTAACCTAAGGACATCACGTACATCCATGCCCGAGGCAGGATTCGAACCTGCGACCGTAGCAGCAGCGCAGTTCCGGACTGAAGCACCTAGCACCGTTCGACCACAGCGGCCGGAAATCTGTACATCGAAGAAGCAATTACAGAGATAAAAATAATGGCTAAGAGGAGAATTAAATTTCAGTGCAAAAGAGTATCACTGGTAAGATTTGTTGATGAGATTTATCATCAGTGAAAGTGAGGAATAATTAGAGCAGTTGTTGAATGGAATGAAAAGTCTGATAACGCAGAGAGTAAGCCAAAAATAGACTAAACTAATGAGAAGTAGCAGAAATGTGGTTGGCGGCAAAGGTAATATCAAAACTGGAGATCACGTAGTAAACGAAGTGAAGGAATTGTGTTAGGCCGCGCGGGATTAGCCGAGCGGTCTGGGGCGCTGCAGCCATGGACTGTGCGGCTGGCCCCGGCGGAGGTTCGAGTCCTTCCACGGGCATGGGTGTGTGTGTTTGTCCTAAGGATAATTTAGGTTAAGTAGTGTGTAAGCTTAGGGACTGATGACCTTAGCAGTTAAGTCCCATAAGATTTCACACACATTTGAACATTTTTGAATTGTGTTACCTTGGCCTCCATGGAATAGAGGGACCCGCGGAGGGCAGAAACTGTAGGGAAAGACAGATATCAGAGTGAAGACAACAAACAATCTAGTACTCTGAGAGTAAGAGATTGGCAGAGGAGGGGACGTTATGGCGAGCAGCGTCGGACAAGTCAGAAGACTATTGAAAAGGAAAAGCACTATTGACGGAGTGTACGTCAGACCTCTTCACAATGCCCAGTGGAGTGAGAACGTGACGCTGTTCACGGTAGTCTAGCTGATGGCTGGGAACGTTAAGCTCGATGGCCTCCATTGTGCTGTTCGAGTGGAATAGACTACGCACCGGAACCAGGTTACTCCGTCCGCCATGAACAACACATACACAATGCGACGAGGACATCAATGTCTGAGTAACTACCCGACGGCGCACACCAACTTATTCGTGGATGCTATCTCTGGTGCCAAGCGGAAGGAAATTGTCACCATTAATAATTTAAGAGCGAGCCACATAGCTACCAACAAAACGAAGCACCCTCTGCGAATCACAATTACGGTGCAGTTGAAGAGGACATCATCTTTTACTTTCTAATGGCTTGCGTAAGGTAAAAAAAAGAACAAAAGCACTACACATGATTCTCAAAATTGTTGTTTACTTAGGACTCAGATTACTTCAAAGCTATTGGTGGTGAAAGTGTTCGTAGATTTATTAGAGTTTGTTAAATATATCTCTTATCTTAAATCAGTTATTACTTCTTACTCGACTGATTCTTGTTTGATTGACTTATGTCTGTATGCTTAATTGCAAAAGATACAACGTTCATAGCTTACAGCCATTAGGTTTATTATTGTACATTTCCATGTTGTGTTAACGAAATAAGTTTAATTTTATCACATGATTCCGTAATACTGCATTTGGTTATATTGCCGCTGCCGAGAGGCACTTCAAAAATTGCAGAATATGCAATGTCCGACAAATGCACTCATCGGAGTCATCTGTACTGAATGGATATATTTTTCACGAAGTGAACACAGCTCGTGAACAAAGCAAGATTTTTTTTCAATTAATTGTTCGTAATTTTTGAGAACTTCCAGCAGTTAACGCCACATAATTTTACCATTAGATTCAGAAACAGAATCAGAAAACTGCAAGAAACCCGAGGACTGTTGAAAAACATTAGCAAATTTTTTGCAGCAATGAAGCATCCCAGCGACATGCCTTTGGCAAAAATGAGTTCGTTGCCACCTCCTGAGCAACCACACTGTTTCACGTTGTTGATATCTAGATTATTTTCCGAGATATTGTTAGCTCAGTGAACGATGGTGTTCATGATAATTTTTACAACAACTTGGTTTATGGAAGAACGATGTCCCGTGAAATTGGGTCAATTGTTTAGCGAAGCGTTTGAGCCTTCTTAGATCGCTTACTGATGTGATGCTAAAGGTCGAATACAGTTTTTAGGAATCGCCGTTCCGATTCAAAAGCTGTTGTCAACAAATTGAAGGTTACGGTCGACCAGTAATTCCTCGTTTCTCAATTGGCGGAGCTCACATTACGAAAATAAAAGAAAAATACGACGTGTACTAACTGTCCTCTGTCAAACGCATTCTCAAATTGAGGTTGGAACACCAATTTGTTTGTGCCACGAGATTCTAACGGAAAAATTGAACGTTAATCGAGTTGCAGCTAAGTTTCCTCCTTGTTTAATGACCGACGAGCAGAACAACCGTCGTGTGCAGTTATATGAGAACATTTCGAATGAAATAACAATGACGTAACGATATGAAAGGGTCATCACAGGAGGAATGTATTGGTTTACAACTACAGTATTAAGATAGAGGTCCAGCCATCACAGTGGGAAGACAAAGCACTCCCACGCCCAAAAAAAATGATAACGCAAGAGTACTTGCAACCAAACACCACAGTAGTTGCAAGACAATTCGGTCTTCTACGAATATACTGTCACAACGCTCCTTTCTTCTCGGGTTGGCCAGTTCACAATTTTTGTGCCAAAATCTAATGACCGTTCACTACAAATACCATATTATCAAGCTCCTCCTCGATGTGACTTTGTTTACAAAATGACAATTAGTACTGAAAGAATGCTGGTTTCGACATCATTGATGACAGTTAGGAGCATACATCGCGTACCCGGAAGAAAATTCCAAAAGAAGCTTACCAGGACTGCATAGTCAAGTGAAAACACCTCTGAGACAAGAGTATGGACAGAGAAGGGAAGTGCTTTGGAGAAGACAAGGATTAAACATCTCTAGCTAATAGAAACATTATTTTAAAAACTTGGTTAATTGTGGAACTGATACTGTCAATATATTACAGTGGCATTGTAGCCCTACAGTTCTGTACTACATACGCTGTCTGATCAAAAATATCCTGACAGCTATTAGCGAACATTTATTTGGGATGTGTACACCCTGCTCATTTATGACGTCTTGAACTCTGCTGGAGACACTTGCAGTGAGAATCTAAATGTCTTGAGGAACGACAGCCCATTTTTCCTCAAGAACCACAACCAGAGAACGAAGCAATGTTGCACGTTAGGGTCAGGAGCAAAGTCTGCTCTCTAAAGCATCATAAAGGTCCACAAACCATTGCCTAACAGATGCTGTTTTATGACAGGGTGCATGTCTCGGTTATACAATCAATCATTGTCTCCGAACTGTTCATCTACTGCAGGCAGTACACAATGCTATAAAATGTTTCATATCTTTCCGCATTTAGCGTGCTTTTAATCACAATAAAGGGGCTACAGGTTAACCACGAAAAAAAAAGACCCCATTCCGAACACCACGTTCTCCACAATCCACTGTTGGGACTACACATGGTGGTAGGTAACGTTCTCCAGACATTCGTCAAGCCCGAACTCTTCCATCAGGCCACAGGGTATAGTGTAAATCATGACTCCAAATCACTTATTCACAGTCAGTCACTGAACACTGACGTCGCTCTTTATACCAACTCGGGATTTGTAGGACTCCCATTGATAGATCAGGGGTGTAATATACAAAGGAAGCAATTACTCAGATACAAGAATTCTTGTGGAGAGCCCATGGGATTTATTTTTTTTTTTTTTTTTTTTTTTTTTTTTTTTTTTTTTTTTTTTTTTTTAGGTTAGGGGCTAGTTTGAGGAACTCTGATCAACACTCGCCAGTCGATACGCAACAATGGGAGTCAGACCGCGTTCAGAGTAAAGGCACTTCGACTGTCAAAATTTTATCAGTAAATTGTTGAATTATTCGTAAGAAAATTCCCGAATTTACTGCTCTCCAGGAAAATTCTCGCCATCAAATTATTCTCGGGACCGAGAGCTGGCTGAAACAAGAAATGGAAAGCTCCGAGATATTTAGCGAGTCATGGAGCGTATATGTGAAAGATAGATTAGACGCCATAGGTTAGGGTGTGTTTCTTGCAGTTGACACAAATATTGTCTCTACTGAGGTCGAAGTCGAGTTTGGCAGTGAAGTTATCTGGTTGCATGTAACAGATCTAGGTGAAACCAAGTTAATTGTTGGATGTTTTTACCGGCCATCCGATTCTGCTGTGATAGTTCTGGGGCGTGCAGTACCTAGATCAAGCGATGCTCGTTGGAGGCGACTTTAAACTACCGAGTATAGACTGGAACGTCTACGGAATCACTGCTGGGGGTACACGTAGACAGTCGTGCGAAGTACATTTGAACACGTTTTCTGAAAACTGTCATCAACATCTAGTTCGGCAGCCAACACACAATGGAAATATCTTCGATTCTGTAGCTACAGATAGGTCGGATCTTACCGACGACGTCAACTCAGAAACGGAGATTAGCGATCGTGATGTGATTATATCAACTATGGTTACGGAAGTTCATAAATCAGTTAATAACGGCCGGCCAAAGTGGCCGAGCGGTTCTAGGCGCTACAGTCGAGAACCGCGCGACCGCTACGGTCGCAGGTTCGAATCCTGCCTCGGGCATGGATGTGTGTGATGTCGTTAGGTTAGTTAGGTTTAAATAGTTCTAAGTTCTAGGGGACTGATGACCTCAGAAGTCAAGTCCCATAGTGCTCAGAGGTATCTGAGTTAATAACGCTAGGAGAGCAGAGAAGTAGTTGTCAACTGCGCGGGATTAGCCGAGCGGTCTCAGGCGCTGCAGTCATGGACTGTGCGGCTGATCTCGGCGGAGGTTCGAGTCCTCCCTCGGGCATGGGTGTGTGTGTTTGTCCTTAGGATTATTTAGGTTAAGTAGTGTGCAAGCTTAGGGACTGATGACCTTAGCAATTAAGTCCCATAAGATTTCACACAAATTTGAATTTGAAGTAGTTGTCAACATCTCACTTATACAGTGTAGTGATATCACTCAGTTCCAGTAAGATGGACATAGAGAAATTAAGGGCAAAATTTAAGAAGATTGTAAATTGTGGTCTAGAAAATTATGTGCCTACTGAGTGGATTTAGGACGGAAGAGACCCACCGTGGTTTAATAACGAGATTCGAAAAATACTGAGGAAGCAGAGCTTCAAAAGGAAAGGCGCAGATGATGACAAGCAGAGGTTAGAGAAAAGATCTATGCGCGAAGGATACAACAACTACAACCGTCATACCTTAGCAAAAGATATGGCACAAAACCCGAGAAAATTCTTGTCTGCGTAAAATCTCTAAGTGGGTCTGAAGCTTCCATACAATCACTTGTTGACCAGTCTGGTGTGCCAATTGAAGGTAGCAAAACGTTCAAGAAATCGTTCATGCAGAAGAATCATATACCACTGTCGTTTGACTACTGAACAGAAACACGGATGGACGACTTAGTAATAAGTACCCCTGGTTTAGAGAAACAACTAAAAGAGTTGAAAACAATTCGGTTTTTCAAAGAGTATCCTACGGCATTGGCCCCTTGCTTATCTTGCGTTTATCGTAAATCTCTCACCAAGTGCGAAGTCTCGGCGACTGGAAAAAATCACAGGTGATTCCTGTATACAGGAAGGGCAAAACAACGGACCCTCAAAATTACAGGCCAATATCCCTAACATCGGTTTTCTGCAGAATTCTTGGACATATTCTCAGTTCAAATGTAATCAATTTTCTTGAGACCGACAATCTTATGTCCACGCATCAGCATGGTTCCAGGAAGCATCGATCCTGTGAAACTCAGCTTGCCCTTTTCTCGGGTGATTTATTGCAAACTACGCACGAAGGGCAATAGTCAGCTTCCATATTTTTAGTTTTTCGGGAAGCGTTCGACACGGTGACCATTGCTGGCTGTTCAGGAAGGTATGAGCATACGGAATAGGTTCACAGATATGTGAGTGGCTAGAAGACTTCTTAAGTTATAGAACCCAGTACGTTGTCCTCGACAGCGAGCGTTCAACAGAGACAAGATTATACGACATTGCACTGCCTGTGTTATTCGGATTACGACCCAAGTTCCTTTGGACATGTATGCATTTGCAAAGCAACAGACACTGCAGGGCTACAATCGTTATGAAATACATTAAATTTATTCTCTGTTGCGAATAAGGACAACCATCAGCTGTAGAATGGAGTGGCGACAATCAAAATTTGTGCCGGACCGGGACTCGATCGCCTTACCATTTAATACAGTACAGGTCATGGACGCATGGTTGGCGGCATATGGAAGTTTGGGTCTGGCAGTGAGTCGTGCACGGATAGCCAAATGACAAGGCCACAGCTCGCGATAACGGGCAATTAGGGTTCGAGTCCTGGTCCGGCACAAATTTTCTTTGTCGTCATTCCCTTCTACAGCTGAGGGTTGTCCTTATTCGCAATTGCGAATGCATTTAGTGTGGGGACAAGATTATCCTCAGGATTTCCCCAGTGAAATGTGGGACACTGCTATTGTTCTCTGTATTCAGATATGATTTGGCGGACAGAGTGGGCAGCAATCTGCGGTTGTCTGCTGATGAAGCTGTGGTGCACGATGTTGAAGTTGGGTAACTGTTGGAGGATACAACATGACTTAGACAAAATGGTGTAATGAATGACAACTAGCTCTAAATGTAGAAAAATGTAAGTTAATGCGGATGAGTGAGAAAAACAAACCCATAATGTCCCGATTCAGCATTAGTACTTTCGTGCTTGACGTCGTTTAAATATCTGGGCGTAACGTTGCAAAGTGATGTTGAACGAGTATTTGAGGATTGTGATAGGGAAGGCGAATGGCCGACTTCGGTTTATTATGGTTCATCTGTATCGGAGATCGCATATAGGACGCTGGTGCAGGCTGTTCTTGAGTACTGCTCGAGTGTTTGGGATCCATCCCAGGTCGGATTGAAGGAGGAACGAAACAATTCAGAGGTGGGCTGCTAGATTTGTTACTGGTATATTCGAACATCACGCAAGTATTACGGAGGTGCTTCGGGAACTCAAATGGGAATCCCTGGTGGGAAGGTGACGTTCTTTTCGAGGATCACTATTGAGAAAATTTAGAGAACTGACATTTCTAGGTGACTGCAGAACGATTGTACTGTCTCCATCATACGTTGCGCCCAAGGACCATAAAGATAAGATACGAGACATTATAGCTCATACGGAGGCACGTAGACAGCAGTTTTTCCCTCGCTTTATTTGGAGTAGAACAGGAAGGGACACGACTAGTTGTACTGGGTACCCTCCGCCATGCGCCGTACGGTGGATTGCGAAGTAGCTACATAGACGTAGGTGTAGATGTAGATGTAGATGCATGTGTAGACTTCAAATGTCGCTTAGCATTGACTAAAGAAATGTGTCGCTTATGAGGATCTGCTCAACCATTTTACCCCATTTCTTTTTATTATGCTGATGTATTAGTTGGTGGTGCTCTCGTTTTATATCTTGGTATTCCGGCTGGTATGGACCCGCCAGGGTAGCCGAGAGCGCTAACGCTCTGCTTCCTGGACTCGGGTAGGAGCGCCGGCCCCGGATCGAATCCGCCCGGCGGATTAACGACGAGGGCCGGTGTGCTGGCTAGCCCGGATGTGGTTTTTAGGCGGTTTTCCACATCCCGCTGGGTGAATACCGGACTGGTCCGAACGTTCTACCCCAGTTACACGCGTCGCAGACATTCGAAACACGTTCGCACTATTTCACGATTTACACTAGATGCACACAGCTGGAGTACACTGATTCCATCCTGGGGGTTTACGGGGTGGCGGCAGGAAGGGCATCCGGCCACTCCTCAAACCAACCTTGCCAAATCCGTTGTATCCACGCCGACCCTGCGATCGCTGCGGGACTATGGTGTAAGTGAAGGAAAGGAAGGAAATTCCGGCTCGTATGGGTTTATTTACCGAGAGTCATTTTTCTTTTGTTGTTCACTGTGACTATCTGAGTTTACAAGCTGCCATTTGTTATTTGGAGATAACGAGTGGAGCTGTGGACGCTACAAAAAGAAGTGCCAATTGGACAAACTGGAACTTCCTGACACATTCTTCTACTTGAGTTCATTAGAGGAGTGTCAGCGGAGGGGACAGCCAAAGACATTTCCGCAATGTATGGGGATAACCTAATTGGACAGAGCATGGCAAGAAAATGGTTTTCTCACTTTAAGGAGCATCGTTTTGATAGTCAGGAAGTTCTTCGGGGTTTGATGAAGACAGTTTAAACTCATTAATCCACAATGATCAACGTCAGTCTAGTCGAGAACTGGCAAATACATTGAACATTCCACCTTCGTGCGATATTTGCGTGCAGTGGAGGAAATTGAAAAATCGGGTGTATGGCTACCGCATGCTCTAAGCCAAAACAATAGAAATCATCTGGTAGCTATATGTGCTTCTCTGCTTGTTCGTCAGCAGTCGCCTCGTGAGCATCACCGACCATTCTTATCCTGTATCGTAACTTAACGAGAAGGAATGGTTGAGCCCAAACAAAGCAACAACTTTCCGTACAAAGACCTGCACGCACCCACAAAAAATAATGTATGCATCTGGTGGTACAGTGACGGTGTGGCGTGCTAAGAATTGCTTCCTCGTGGAGTAACGTTCACTGGTGACATTTGTTGTCAACAACTGAGACGTCTTGCAGACGCAATCCAAGAACAACGACTGACAAGGAACACTATACAGAAGTTGGGTTGGGAAGCCATACCGCAACCTCCTTATTCATCTGATATTGCGCCCTCAGATTTTCACATTTTTCGCTCTGTATCGAAAAACCTTCAAGGAACTTCCTTTCAGGATGAAAATGAGCTGCAAACATGGTTAGACAAGTTCTTCGCCTGAAAACCGTGTGATTTCTACAGTCGCGGAATCGAAAAGTTGCGCCAGTGTTAGCAAACTGCTGTAAATAAGTACAATACATTATTGATGACTAAAGTCTCTCTGATATATATATCTGTTGTGTTTATTAAAATTATGGGAAAACGATACGAACTTAAGCTCCAACTCAATAAGTTCCTACACACATTCATTGTACCACATGGACTGCTGTCAGCACTTTGCAACTCACGAATTATTTCTTCAGATAATTTAATGCTCTCTTTTACTATCACCCTCCGCAATTCCGCAATGTTAGACGGTACCTGCCCTTTAATACAAGAGGTCGGCCTCGTCTTGATTTAACTGTGGTGCTTCGTTCGCGTTTCCACTTTACTATCACGTTACAGACAGTCGAATTGGGCGGTTTTAAAAATGTTGAAATGCCCCTGATGGATTTGTGTCTCAGATGAAATCGAATGACTAGTCCACGTCTGAAGTTACTGAGTTATCCTGACCAAACCATACTGTTGTTACTGCTTCTGTACTGACAATACAGCACTCTCTGCCTCCTCTGGTACTGATGAGTCCGCCTTCTGTGACATCTAGTGGTCAATTCCGCATCACACAGTGTTGTCCAGGTACTTCTGATCAGATAGTGTATGTGTAGCCCACGATAGTCCTTTTCATGTTGCCTGGGATATTATGTTTTTTCATATCATGTTCGTGAACGACTGATGCGAAAAGAAGTCGAGAATATTGTAAAACTGACCCACAGTTAATGAAATCTATCAAACCAAGCGATTTTTAAATTGACACTCACGAGTCCATATTTTGATTTCAGTTTGCAAACTGAAGCTTCAAGTTCACTGAATGTTATCAATGACAGTAAAATATATTGTGGAAGTGTGCTTTTGTTCACTCTTAATACTTATGTGTATGCACTTTTGTTTCATCAGCTTTGTGAGTATTCTATTCGAACTATGTGTTCAGAGTGAGTGAAAATAAAAGTCGTATGGCATGAATGGGGGGGAGTCCTTCAACGTTATAACCAAGGATAGGACTTTTAGCAAATCATATGCGTAACTTCAAGTTTGCCTGTTTATTAAATTTGATAGTTAAACTCAGTTTTACTTCAGATTATTGCCCCTAACGTTATAATTGGCTTTAGTGGCCTCACCGTCAGTGTTAAAGAATCCTCCCCCATATTAAGAGAAATAATATTTAAATTACAGCGTCTAGAAGTCTTAAGTGAAATAATATTTCATTTCATTATGACAAGGATCTATGTAAAGCAGCGATGCATTAACTTCGTAACTATTACCAAGATAAAAAATACGCAAAGATAATACTGATGAAATTCAACAAAAAAGCACTCCGTCTTCAGGCCACAAGTGGCAAATCGGGACCATCCGACCGCCGTGTCATCCTCAGATGAGGATCCAGATAGGAGGGGCGTGTGATCAGCACACCGCTCTCCCGGTCGTTATGATGGTTTTCTGTGACCCGAGCCGCTACTATTCGGTCGAGTAACTGCTCAGTTAGCATCACGAGGCTGAGTGCACCCCGAACAATGGCAACAGCACATGGCGGCCCGGATGCTCACCCACCCTAGTGCCGGCCACGCCCGACAGCGCTTAACTTCGGTGATCTGACGGGAACCGTGTATCCACTGCGGCAAGACTGTTGCCAATACAACAAAAAGACATGTAATATTGTGGGAAGAGCTCTTGTCCTCTTGTTGTGTGACTCTCTTGCTCTTGGGTTTTGGTCTCTCTTACTCACATGCTATTTTACGCTAGTGGCTCTTTTGTCATTGCTGATAATAGATCGTCGCCGTGGAATACAAGTGCTGTAAAGTCGTTTCACATTAAAAAATTTAAAAAATATTTTTTGCGTATAGATTGCGTTATTTAATCATCCTTTTAGGAAAAGGATAGTAAAAACAAACAGTGAAAGACAGGGAAGTATTTAAATACAGACACTTTTCATTTCGTTCGTGATCTAATATGCGCCATTTTCTGCGTGATTACCATTTAATCGTGACATTCGTTAGAACCTGAGATCATTTCTGTTTTTCGAAGTCTGATGATCTTTTTGGATAATGTTTTGCGAATAAAAAAAAACTGACAAACGGATCGTTCTCCAAGCGAACTGTGAGCCGTGGCTAATTTCAGAAATCTATCAAGAAAGTGATAACCTTGGTAATTATTCTTGTCTGTCATGCAAATTAATTACGATTAATCAGAAAGATCTAATTTCATTGTTTGGCACTAGTTCTTCTTGTAACGTTGTCGCCAAGGACAGAATTTTTTAATAAATCATTTACGTAACTTCAAGTTTGCCCAATTATATTTAATAATTAAGCTCAAGTTTTACTTCAATTTACGCAGTAACGTTATAATACCACATCGAAGACTTGTGTGCCCCCAAGCTATCTCAGTTATCCTACGGGGGAAAGGAGTTTAGTTGGAGACAACATTGCTAAACAACTGATACTCTTAAAAGTTTACGTTACTATGACGACGATGAAGAATTTAGTTGCAGTTCAGAACGGTCCGTTCCAAACATTTCAGTGAAGTAGGACGCTGTTCTTCCTGATTAGTCACCTTCACAGTTATTAGAGAAGAAAATATAAAATACACACTGACAGTTTATAAGATTTAAGTAACGCTAAGTAACCAAATGGTGAATATTAGCGTTGTCCAAATTGGACTGGAAATCGTTCACATTTCATCATAACTCACATTACTGAAGTATGTAACCCGCATTAAACCAAGGTGGTGTCTCAATTCACTGTATATGCAACTGCATTAGACCACACATTTCATTCATTATATTGCGACAAGTGAACGGAACGTACAAAGAAGATCGATGCAATACATATTTTGTGAAAAAAAGTCAGTGCACAGTCTGTATTGCAGTTTTTAGATTTTAATAAGGTGTTAGATTTTTATTTAGCAGAGAAAGGGTTTACAGTATTCATGTGGGGCTTTCAGTCTTGGATTGGTGCAGCAACCCCACCTGAAAGATTTTATGCTGTTATATTTGGGAAGTTTCAAGCACAAAATTACGGAACCAAATCACATGCGTAACGAAAAAAAAAGACGTCGAATACAGTCCTGAACAGTTTTAAAACTTCGGCTTAAAGCATTCCACCCGTTGTAGCTTTTGTTTCACGTTATCATTTTCTGTTCCTACAAAAATCAACTAAATACTTTTTTTTATGAAACACTCTGTACTTTTTTCATAACAATTCGCATAATTTCTCGTAGGAGTAAGAAAATTATGTTATTTGACAGCAATTTTCTTTCATCAGAGTCTCATTCGTTTATTAATTTATTTCTGTCTTCTTACTATATACTTTTTAGCCACCACAAATTAAGAACATTTACAAACACAGCATATCAGTAATATTTCACCACTTTCATGCATACATTTTAGAGCACACATTCCTAAATTTGCCTTCAGATTGAAATTGTTGCATATATTCAGTTATACACCTTGATATAAGTTGACAGCTAACCACTTGTTTGCATTAAAACTACTAATTCAGTGCCGGCCGGGGTGGCCGAGCGGGTCTAGGCACTACAGTCTGGAACCGCGCAACCGCTAGGGACGCAGGTTCGAATCCTGCCTCTGGCATGGGTGCGTGTGATGTCCTTAGGTTAGTTAGGTTTAAGTAGTTCTAAGTTCTAGGGGACTGATGACCTCAGAAGTTAAGTCCCATAGTGCTCAGAGCCATTTTTTTTTTACTAATTCAGCTCTCTAATAAACTTCAAATCCATCTTTTTTTTTAATTTTTTTATTCTCTTGTGCTATAAACCCATCCCTGGCGTTATTTGCTCTCCTGACTGTGTAGCCAAGAGCTAGTGCAAAGTGGCTGGCAGTAGCCAAGCCCCGAGTGCTCCTTTGGAAAACTGGCTCTGCTTTTCTCACAGAGCTTGCGCTGAAATAGGGTGTTATATACTTCACCAATTGTTACGCCGTCAGATTGAAAAAAGGCTGCCTCCAACATGTCGATTTATGGAATCGAGCGGAGGAAGACCTATTATTGAGGACCATTCTCACAATGGACGCTATTACTTTCCTCGATTTTCTGCACTTAACCAACTTTGGTTGTCTTGGTATGGCTGACAGTATACTTGCATATATTTTACCTCTTTTTTTCTAACTTCCGTTCTATCATTCTTGCTACGAGATACTCGCTTGTTGTTTTACTATCAGGAGGTAAACTGTGTGTGCACTTTTGCGTCCGCGTGTCCACGGTTGCAAATTGCATCTCTAGTTAGTCTAGAGGCTTTGTCTTGGTATTTAATGCCGAATGAGATTAAATGCTTGCTAATTTTATAATTTGACCAGTCTTTTTCGCTTGATATAGTGATCTAGTTTTCACTAATTCTTTTGTTCCAAATTTTGCAACTAACTGTTCTCACAATAAAATTAAAACGATTGCAGCCCTCGAACGCGAAAGTAAAGTGTTTTTGATCTAGGTTTCGGCCACTTCTAAGAGCGCCTTCATCAGAAATAAAACATTTAAAACTGGCATGTCACGTATGAAATAAATATGAAGCGGTAAGGCTTTAGTACATCGAGTATAGATTTAAGTGTCAGGAAGTCGTTTCTGAAAGTATTTGTATGGAGTGTAGCCATGTATGGAGGTGAAACATGGACGATAAATAGTTTAGACAAGAAGAGAATAGAAGTTTTCGAAATGTGGTGCTACAGAAGAATCTTGAAGATTAGATGGGTAGATCACATAACTAATGAGGAGGTATTGAATAGAATTGGGGAGAAGAGGAGTTTGTGGCACAACTTGACAAGAAGAAGGGACCGGTTGTTAGGACATGTTCTGAGGCATCAAGGGATCACAAATTTAGCATTGGAGGGCAGTGTGGAGGGCAAAAATCATAGAGGGAGACCAAGAGATGAATACACTAAGCAGATTCCGAAGGACGCAGGTTGCAGTAAGTACTGGGAAATGAAGAAGCTTGCACAGGATAGAGTAGCATGGAGAGCTGCATCAAACCAGTCAAAGGACTGAAGACCACAACAACAACAACAACAACAACAACAACGCTTTAGTCACAAAATATTAAAATAGAAAACATAGAGGCAGGCCACTAAGGGCTGCACCACATGTTGAGCTGCGGTAGCATCAGACTGAGGCACCCGCGTTAGCAACTGCGGGCAAGTGAACGTTATATCAAAAGTGCCATCTCGTAGCCGCAAATACAAGCCGGCTACTTAACATTCGAAATACAGACAAGTGGAGTGTGTAATACATGAAGTAAGAGGCAATATTTTACCTGAAGCAGCAGACATGGTAACAATTTGTCTACATAAGAGCTTAGAAGTACAGTTAAAAGCTGAAAAACACCATTACAGAATTACAAAGGAAGCTGAATAACTCGGCGAATAGAAAAACGGTATGACATGAAACGTAGTCAATTAAAACCACTTTATGAACGAACAACTATGAACCGTCTTAGATAGAAGAAATATTTCGGTAACTGCACGAGGGAACACGAAATGAAATATCAAGTAACGGATTTATACCGATGAAGAAGCTTTTATTAAGTAATTGTAGCTGCTCATTAAGAATGAGGCCATCATTTCGAGAAAGATGTTTAAAAATTTCTAATTCTTGGACAAAATCTAATCTACGCCCTTTCTTCTCACTGTGCAAAATGTTGATATCGTGAACAGCTTTAGGCGCGTGACCTGTATTCAAAAGGCGGTCAGCAAAAGACGTATTTTGGGAGTTAGTACCATTTTTTCTTAAAAGATGTTGTTTGTATCTGACTATAAAGGCACGTTCTGTTTGTCCTGTGTAGTAAGAAGAGCAGGTGTCGCAAAGAATCTTACAGACACCAAAGTTTTTCAAATGGGAACGAGTCGATTTTAAATTATGAATTACAAAACTTTTCAAACTTTTGTTGATTGAAAAGGCTACATTACAGTTGTATTTATTACGAAGAAGGCGTTGGATCTGATAGGAGATGGGCCACAAGAAAGGAATAGAAAAATCTTCTTTAGAATGGACTCAATGATAGAGGTGCCGAGTGTAGTAACTCTTTCTACAGTTTTCTTTTCTACTGATGTTATCCACTATGGCAGGTTCGTATTCGTTATCAAACTGCTATCGTTTTGATTATTTTTCTTTCGACATTGGAATAGAAGTAGCTCTGTGAATAGTAGAGTGAAAGAAAGCGTTATTATGAGATTGTGGGTGCACAGAAGACGAAGGTACGATCTGATCAGTGTATGTTTCTTTACGAAAAAGATCAAATGAGATTTTATTTTCTTCTGCTGTAAGCGTCAAATCAAGAAAATTCAATCGAGGGACCATGGCTGGTGAAGGATATTTTCTCGTGAAGTTCACTCAAGAGATTGAATATACGGTCAATGCCATCAACAGGTCCTTTGTAGATGAGTAGAATATCATCGATGTATCTGAAATAGGAGAGAATGCCATGCACTGTAACTGAGGAACAGTTGAACTTTTCTTCTAGAGAGTTAATGAAAATGTCAGCAAGAATACCGGCAAACGGATTTCCCATAGCGAGACCGTCGGGTTGCTGATACAATTGTTCATTAAATTCAAAATAGTTGTATTTGACTACGACTGTCATTAGATTCATAAAGTCAGTGATTTGTTAGTCTGAAAGTTCTCTTTGGAAATGACGTAATTTTTTCCACGATTAAGCGTTTCTTGTACTAGAACGTTTGCATGAAGATTTTTGACGTCAAGTGAAAACTTGGTATGTGGGCTGCATTTTAAATTTTTTATTTTATGTACTAAGGCGTGGCTATTGGGGATAGAATAATTTTTCTCGAAGACGGATGATTTTTTTCAGAGTTTCATGAAGAAATTTGGCTAAATCATGGTACGCGCTATTTATGCTATTAGAAATCTGGCGTATTGGATGGTTAGGTTTGTGAATGTTGAACTGAGAACGAAGTTTTGGGCACTGAGGGTTCATGTTGATAAGCATTTTCTTATGGAAAAGTTTCATTAAAAATTTTGCGCCGCTGATACCTCACCTGACTTTTTTTGTAATTCCGGAGTCGGATCCTCATGCAGTTACGAAACATTTTCGTTAAAAAAATTGAATGTTTTAGAAATATATTCGGAATTGCAGGCAGTAACCGAAAAGCAACCTTTGCCACACTTGGTGATTGAAGTATCAGCTTCTTTAAGTTTATTATTGGTAGATTTAACCAATTTCCTATCGTTATGCGTAACATTTTGAAAACAGGCAGTGTTTTTACTAAGAATGTTAGCTACGTCAAAGGCAATTCAGTTTGACACGAATTATCCATTTTTATACAATAAAAACCAGTTTTTATGTCGACAAGCATATTTTCTATTACATTTTTGTCTGCCGAGTTGGGCATGACCTTGTACTTTAGACCTTTTTCGAGTAAGACAGTTTCATTCTGTGTAAAAGTAATGTTAGTCTTATTTAAAATTTTTATAAAATATATGGCTGTTTTCTTAAAAGTACTCTGAGAACATTTTTCAGTAGGAAACAGACAAAAATGTTTACTAAGTTTCTTTTCGTGCTTACGCAATATACCTTGTTTACAAATTTCTAAATGATCGTTAATCTGTACCCTGATATCGTCATCGTTAAAATTATAATTAATACGGAGGATATTTGTGAGCTCTAAATGCAGATAATATGCCTCTTCATTGAGAATATCTTTTTTAGAGAATATAGATTTTTAATATTTTGTGACTAAAGCGTTATCGCTTCATACTTCTTTTATACTTGACATCCCAGTTTCAAATGTTTTATTTCTGATGAAGGCACTCTTAGAAGTGGCCGAAACCTAGGTCTAAAAGACTTCACTTTCGCGACCGAGGGCTGCAATCGTTTTAATTTTATCCTGTAACGGTCGCTGACAACGTAGCCATCGTAGCCATGGTTCAAATGGCTTTGAGCACTATGGGACTTAACATCTGAGGTCATCAGTCCCCTAGAACTAGGAACTACTTAAACCTAACTAACCTAAGGACATCACACACATCCATGCCCGAGGCAGGATTCGAACCTGCAACCGTAGCGGTCGCGCGGTTTCAGACCAACGTAGCTATGTTTAAAGCTTTAATGCTCTCACAATGCTTTGTGTGTGATCGATTATTACTGCTTTGGGTAGTTTGAGAGAGAGTGCGTATTTTACTGCCTCCAAACAGCGAATGTTTCAGTTAGAAATAAGGAAGCTTTACCTAGTAGTTCAAAGTTCCTGTCTTCCGTACTTTGTGGAATAAGAAATCGCTTCCAGTGTAACTTTCCGTAATGATTTTCTATCCGTCTGCACATGAGAACAACCTGCCCACTTTTATTCCACTTACGATGTAGGTGAAAATTGGCTGTATCCTTTCTCTTTGCTTGAACAACCGGCATATGCTACATGAATATTTTGACAGATCCTGTCATAGTCGTGTAGGAACATTACAAAGACTTCTGAATATGTATCACAGTTGCTGAGAGGGCTGCACAATGTTAAAAATTCTTACAAAGACTTCGGTACATTTCATTTTGCTGATATTTTCAACGTTCGTTCCTTCTGTAGTATGAAGCTGCCTGCTCCTCATATAGTATTTCTGAAAGCCTCGATTTGAGAGAGCGTTTCACACTTTTTGTAAGTGAATATTTAGTATCAGCCATTCTGTGTAATACGTAACGATAACACAACATTGCTCTGCGAATACGTAAAGTTTAATCTGTAGAGAACAACTTCGTAAACGGACATCTTTGATCCCTTAGAGTTTCTTTTCAGTGTATGTTTCTTTTGTAATAATGTGTGTACAACAAAAAGCAAACACAAAAAGCTTTGCCATGAGCCGCCAGTAGACTTTTTTTTTTTTTTTTTTTACAACGTGCAAGGATTTTATAGCGCTGTAGTTTGTTTCTACTAACACTCACGTATTTTTACATTTATATAATAACATAACATTTGTCAGGTCCAACCGTTTCACCATTTCATTAGGGAAAGCCTCACGTGAATGTTGAAAACCCAAATTCACATAGTTGACAGACTTTTATTCATAAAATGTATATCCTTCACTGTGTGTGTGCGCCACGTCAAACAATTATGGGTTAGGTAAAAAAATATTTTTTCGATCTTAACTAAAGTAGTTCAACAGCTTATCTAAATACTTGCGGAACACTACCGCGATAAAATTTACGACGAGACCGGAAAAGTAATGGCATGTTTTAGTAGTAGGCCTACATTTTTCCCTTGTGAAAGCATAATTTTAAGGATGGCTCCCATTTCACACCACCACCTGCAAACGTGACGTCATTTTGACGTCATGTCCAATACAGACGACCGCTTAATCAGCTAACGACTTTGTGACAAGTAAGAATATGAATGTTATTGCTCCTCGTTTCACTCGCAACAATGGAAGGTGTGTTCCTGGGTTTCCACCTAACCATACACTCGGAAATGGCCACGTATTCGGATATAAACAGCCAGAGATGTGCGAAAAGACAGAATATGAATTTTATTGCATCTCGTTTTTCGCAGCATTTAAAGCTATACTGTTAGTTTCCCTCCTAACCACACATTCGGAATTTGCCACGTATTTGTAAATAAACAGCGAAATATTTGTGAGATGTAAGAATATGAATGTAATTGCCCCCCTTTTTCTCGCAGCCATTTGAACTGTCCTCTTAGATTCCTGCCTAACCACGCGCTTGGAGATCACCCGGATTCGGAAATAAACAGCCAAATATTTGTAAAAAGGCAGAATATGAATTTTATTGCAGCTCGTTTTAGTCGCAGCATCTTAAGCTGCACTGTTACTTTTCAACCTAACCACACACTCGGAAATCGCTTAATATTTATTTCGTCGTGCGTTCTCTAATCACATAGAAATGTAAAAACATAAAATACTGCAGAACACACTTGTCGTACGTTCATAAGAAAGTCCCGGGATGTGTTAACAACTGGGAATCTACTCGTAATTGTTTCGACTCCGGAAACCACAACGTCTTATGGTAATTGACAGCTGCAGTTACTATCATACGAGTATGTCTTGAAGGTTTACATCACTGGCTCTTTATTAACTGACATTTAGTGATAATGAAGACGTGTTTGTGATTAATTTTCATTGTTCCGTTCCCTTGAAACGGCATACTGGGAATTTAATAGATACTTATTTCATGCTTAGTTTGTAAATTACTGACGATAACGACGCACAGCGGAGAGAACACTCATATGAAGAAATTAACCACCGATAAATCACTATGTGACGTTTAATTATAATAATATTTATAATAAATAATTCCAAGAACGACAAGCTTTTATAAAACTCCGATATGCGTGCATCAACTCTTGTGACAGGCTCGTATCGAACGTTAACGAAAGTCGATAGCAGTTCCTGCGTTCGTCGACATTGCACGTCACATCAAAATGATGTCACGTTTGCAGAAAGTGTTATGAAATGAGTGGTGCCCTAAATTTAATAAGCCAGTAGCGCTGAAAATTGAGTTGGATTATTGTAGCATGTATCAGTTGTTTGTATACAGTGATGTCCAAACGCGGCTAACTTCAGTGCATAATCAGCTTTGACGAAGAGCTCACGCTGGATTACCAACTACATTATAGAGTTTTAATTTAGGCCATAGTCGGTTTTAAATAAAATGTTTTCGTTGTACAAAAGGTCTCACTTTTGATAACACATTTATCCCGAAATATTTCCAAGTATTAATAAATAAAATATTGGTGTAACAATGTATTGTTTGTGAAGATTCCTCTACTAGAAAAATATTTGATAGTTGCAAGTCATGGTGTTCAGAATTGTTATTGTGAGGAAGTGATAGGTCACTGTTGATTCCGTTTTATGAGTACAGCACAGAAGCTCTTATTCATCGCTCGCAAAAGCACACAGATAAAGGTAGCAGCTACGTGTGATAACGAATAAGCTACTAAAACCTTTCATCCTCTGGCTGTACCGTATTTTGTACTTTTTTTTAATTTTCGCCAAATGAATTTTCAGAATAGGCTTCGTACATGAAGATACACATTACAGTGCCTTCCCTTCAAACGTGCTAATTTATAAAAGCAAACAAAGAAGTTAATTTCTGTTAGAGATCAAGTACGCTCATAAAGACTTTTTTACACTGACGTTTTGTGAGGTAAATATGTCTACGGCCGTTGCCTGGTGCAAACAGTACTGCATTCAGTCGACGGGAGGGACGCCCGTTAGAGGACAGCGTGAATGAGATGGGCTGGGATGCGATGGAATGGGTTGGGTTGGGCCGGTTCGCCTCTCGCAGCTGCGAGCTGTCGACAAAAAGCCGACGCATTTGTAACGCCTACCACGGCGCCCGCACAAAACAGTTGATAGCGGTCATTTACTGTGCCTGCAGAAAGCTGTTCGCTCGCTTTCCACCCAGACAAAGGTGACACACCAGGGTACCACGATTGTGGCACATTTACAGACCTGCTTCTAATTGGTCGCTCTAGACTCTTTGTTCAACCTCTATCATTCCACTTACCAGTAAACTCAAAACTTCCACAGTATTTTTCTGCAAGGGTAAGGTCGGGTATTATGAGACACGTAAGCTTTTTCAAAATAATCAGTTTTTTCTGAAGGGTTTAAAGGAACATTCTCCACACTAAACAGCACATAACTTAATAAAATTCTAAAACTCTGTCATTAGAATATATGTATTCGTTGATTTTATTTTTCTACCTTGTGATTCAGTCGTTTAAATTTTGGAGGATTATATTGGCCACGAAATTATAACGTGGAAAAAATTCTATTTTACTATAAAATGATTTTAAGTGGACGGTAAATGATTATTGACATTAAAATAAAGTAAGTACAAGTTATCCATTTTAGTAATAAGTTTGTTAGTCTAGAGGAATTTTGAAAGAGTGTTAATAAGCAAAAAGTCGTAAGTTACTGAATTAAAATTTTAAATATTATAAGACTAAATCAAAATATTAGTCTGAGCCTTAGTGTATACCAATGCTTGTTAACACTATATGGAGATAGTGCTCATGGGCCTAACCACACCAGCGCTGCAGTGAGACCAGTCTTCTTCGAGGGTTCCATTGATTGTATGATACTGTTCCCTCTTTACCAACAAATGTTCTTCGAATAAAACTTGTTACTTTCATGACCACTCCTTTGACTTTCTCCATTAAGATTTAAGCATATCACCTAACATACTCCACGGAACTAAATCTTTCTCCCTCGATTCCAAGATTGTCATCTCGAAAAGTTCGGCTTTTCTACGGCATCCACCATGATATTTTAGTCCCATCTAAGTCGTGAATCCTCTATATTTGACTTTTAAATATAAAATCGTAAAAAATAACTTTTTATACTATTAAAACAGCCAAAATTACTAGGGGCGTTCGACAAGAATCGCAACATTTTTTTTCCCGAAAGTAAGTTGGTTTTATCCAGGACTCATATACACCATATCATTCGCCACTCTTTTGGATACAGCTTCCCACGGAGAGCATCCTTCATTGGGCGAAACAGATGGAAGTCAGAAGGGGTGAGGTCTGGTCTACAGCATGGAAGAAGAGGAGATTTGCCCGACCTCGTTCGAGATGACGACAAACGCCTCGCTCAACGACTCACTGCGCTTTCGTTCACTGCCGCGACTCCATAGACATTCCGTAAGTGTCTAAGAATATCTGTGATGCTCTGGTTTTCCGCCAAAAGAAACTCAGTGACAGCGCTCTCTTTGGAACTCATCTCTGTTACAGAAACTAGTATATCGCCGCCACCGATCGGCACTTCCTGGAACTACAGGGGTTGAATCGCGAATATTCCACGATGTCCCACAAAAAATTTCACATTTTTTTCAACCGAAATTGACCCAGAGAAGAAATGTGTTGCACTACTTATCGAACGCCCCTCGTACTAACTACTTCCGTCTAAGTACACGGTTGCTAGTGATTTAGTTTGTAAGTACGCTGTTTAGGTTTTTATATTGATAACGCCACGTAGCACTCTGTATGAAAATACTGGCTGTGCTGTGTGCAGTCTGTGGCTAGTTTGCATTGTTGTTTGCCATTGTAGTGTTGGGCAGCTTGATGTTAACAGCGCGTAGCGTTGCGCAGTTGGAGGTGAGCCGCCAGCAGTGGTGGATGTGGGGAGAGAGATGGCGGAGTTTTGAAATTTGTAAGACTGGATGTCATGAACTGCTATATACATTATGACTTTTGAACACTATTGAGGTAAATACATTGTTTGTTCGCTATGAAAATCTTTCATTTGCTAACTATGCCTATCAGTAGTTAGTGCCTTCCGTAGTTTGACTCTTATTTAGCTGGCAGTAGTGGCGCTCGCTGTATTGCAGTAGTTCGAGTAACGAAGATTTTTTTTGAGGTAAGTGATTTGTGGAAGGTATAGGTTAATGTTAGTCAGGGCCTTTCTTTTGTATAACGAAGATTTTTGTGTGGTAAGTGATTTGTGAAAGGTATAGGTTAATGTTAGTCAGGGCCTTTCTTTTGTAGGGATGTTTGAAAGTCAGATTGCGTTGCGCTAAAAAATATTGTGTATCAATTCAAGCACAGTCATTAGAGCATATCTACCAAGTTGCTCCTAGCATAATACTAGTGCTAACCCAGCCCGACAGCACTTAACGTCGGTGACCTGACGGGAACCGGTGTTACCACTGCGTCAAGGCCGTTGGCAACATGGTGTATTGGGATCCTGAATGAAACCAGCCTGCTTTCAAAAAGGGTGTTGCACTACTTACCGAAGCCTCCTCGTAGCAGCAGTAAAAGAGAGCAAGAGAAAGTGACAGTGAGAGAAGATAGTAGTAGTAGGACAGAACGAAGGAGACTGTGCATGTGAGACAGGAGACAGTGACAGAGAGACACAAAGAGATAATGACAATGATTTGGGCCGAATGAGCAAATGAGAGTGGTGGGTATGAGCGACTTACAGCGAGGGACAAGTGAGCGTGACTGAGTTACAGTTAGTGGAATTTGAGGCAGTGAGAGGTCAGTTGCATCTTATAAAAGAGCGCAAATTTATTCACATAACAAATTTTTTGGAAAAAATTTTGAAGGTGCTGAGGAAGACAGAATGAGGCAGCTGGTACCCTACTTTTAAGTCGGAATCTTTTGAACAGAAGCATATTTGCCTTTTCTGTGCTTCGATAAGAGCATTTTTCTGCTGATAAGGCATGCACAAGCCTCTATGTTTACACCGACCCAGTTGTACAGAATATAACAAAAGCTAAGCCCATAGTTTCAGGAAAGTGAGTAAGTGTAATAGTGGTTTTTTTTTTGTTAATTGGAAGACGAAGAACATTCCAACAGTCCATGCCGAGTTGCTAGAAGTCATGGCACCAACTACCAGAATATGAGCAGTGTTTAGATAACGCAAGCGCTTCCACCGTGCTCCAATAATAAATTAGTATGAACTGCGAAGAATGGAGTGGCAGACCATCTGTCTCCCTAAGAAAAACCGGGAAACGCCTCTCTGCTTCTCGGAGACCGACGTATCACAGTCGAAATGACTCTGAAAAAAGTGAAGATCAGCCATGGAATTGTTTTCGACATTTTGCAGGGCATTTGGACGTGACAAAAGTCGCCACCCTTGCTCACATCCTTCCAAAAAGCCTATCGAACCGAGGCAGTAGCGTAAATATTTATGCTGTGTCAGATTAATTCAGATGACTTTCTTAGCCGCCTAATTACCATGGACGAATGCTGGGTGCACCTTTATGAGCCCGAGACAAACGAGTAAAGCAAACAATTGAAACGTGTGCATTCACCACCACCGAAAATGACGAAGACCCAACCTTCATGGGGCACAGTGATACTTTTTGTGACCAGGCTGCACCAGTGGTTACCTTGAGTGCTCTGGGAAAAGGCCCATCAAACTAGAACACATGAAATATTAGTTCACTTCATTATACATTGATTCGGTTCTTTGCCACATGATTGCTGGATAATTTACAAGTCATTCACTATGAAAGCATCACTTAGTGCTCCAAGTAACAGACTGTTATCTTGCAGTACAATGTTCTACATTTACAACAGTACAGTTCATGAGAAACATTAACTGCTCGTTGGACCCACACTACGATGTTGTTTGCTGCAGCTGAGGTCATGAATTGGGGCAGAGCTCTTGCATGCTCGACACTATGTTGACTTCAGGGCGGGGTCGCTGTTGCACACAGAGGAAGGGCGTGTCTTCTGGAGTGTCTCCCATTGGTTGTTTCGGATTGTAGGGAGACCTCGCTAATGTCTATGGTATCGATTCGGGTAGCCGACTTTGGTGTGGCATCGTGATCTATGGACTGTAACACAATCTTTTAAAAGGAACTTTAAGTGATTTTCGCGACTTCCATGACGTGTTATTAACAGATTATGCTCGTAAGGACCAGAAAGGGCACACTAATGAAATCGCCTGTCGAGGCTACAGGACGCAATTAAGACGAATCGACGAATCGTCGCGGTAAGATTTCGGAGGTTGATGTGTTTGCTCCGCAACAACTTCCCATCTCATTCTGCACAGTACATATGATACTTTGTTCCTGACGCTCACTTCCCCTGCTCTCATCTTCCGGAAATCCGGAAATGGCACACAGTTACTTCCTCCTCTTTCGTTGGGTCAAGAAATGATTGCGAGGTGGGTACTTGTCACGATGAGGTGATTCTTGAGAAGGAACTTACAGATCGACAAGGAAGGTGTCCAAGTTCTATGCGCGAACCATGGAACTACTACAACCGTAATACCTTAGCAAAAGTACTGTTCGCGAACCCGAGAAAATTCTGGTTCTACGTGAAGTGGATAAGTGTGTCTAAGGCTTCTATCCAGTCACTCGTCTGGTGTCGCAGTAGAGGATAGTAAAAGCAAAGCTGAAGTCTTAAATTTCGCATTTCAGAGTCCAGTATGGACGACATCGTAATAAGTGTACCTGGAGCAGAGAAACAAGTGAAAGAGATGAAAACAAATAAATCGTCAGGTCAGGATGGAATCACAGCTCGGTTTTACAAAGAGTACTCTACGGCACTGGCCCCTTACTTAGCTCAATTTATCTAAAAACTCTCGCTCAGCGCAAAGTCCCAAGCGACTGGAGAAAAGTGAAAGTGACTCATGTACACTACTGACCATTAAAATTGCTACACCAAGAAGAAATGCAGATGATAAACGGGTATTCATTGGACAAATATATTATACTAGTACTGGCATGGGATTACTTTTGCACGCAATTTGGGTGCATAGATCCTGAGAAATCAGTACCCAGAACCACTACCTCTGGCCGTAATAACGGCCTTGATACGCCTGGGCATTGATTCAAACAGAGCTTGGATGGCGTGTACAGGAACAGCTGCCCATGCAGCTTCAACACGATACCACAGTTCATCAAGAGCAGTGACTGGCGTATTGTGACGAGCCAGTTGCTCGGCCACCATTGACCAGACGTTTTCAGTTGGTGAGAGACATGGAGGATGTGCTGGCCAGGGTAACAGTCGAACATTTTCTGTATGCAGAAAGGCCCGTACAGGACCTACAACATGCGGTCGTCCATTATCCTGCTGAAATGTAGGGTTTCGCAGGGATCGAATGAAGGGTAAAGCCACGGGTCGTAACACATCTGAAATGTAACGTCCACTGTTCAAAGTGCCGTCAATGTGAACAAGAGGTGACCGAGACGTATAACCAATGGCACACCATACCATCACGCCGGATGATACGCCAGTATGGCGGTGACGAATACACGCTTCCAGTGTACGTTCACCGATGCCAAACACGGATGCGACCATCATGATGCTGTAAACAGAACCTGGATTCATCCGAAATAATGACGTTTTCCCCTTCGTGCACACAGGTTCGTCGCTGAGTACACCATCGCAGGCGCTCCTGCCTGTGATGCAGCGTCAAGGGTAACCGTAGCCATGGTCTCTGAGCCTATAATCCATGCTGCTGCAAACGTCGTCGAACTGTTCGTGCAGATGGTTGTTGTCTTGCAAACGTCCCCATCTGTTGTCTCAGGGATCGAGACGTGGCTGCACGATCCGTTACAGCCATGCGGATAAGATGCCTGTCATCTCGACTGCTAATGATACGAGGCCGTTGGGATCCAGCACGGCGTTCTGTATGACCCTCCTGAACCCACCGATTCCATATTCTGCTAACAGTCATTGGATCTCGACCAACGCGAGCAGCAATGTCGCGATACGATAAACCGCAATCGCGATAGGCTACAATCCGACCTTTATCAAAGTCGGAAACGTGATGGTACGCATTTCTCCTCCTTACACGAGGCATCACAACAACGTTTCACCAGGCAACGCCGGTCAACTGCTGTTGTGTATGAGAAATCGGTTGGAAACTTTCCTCATGTCAGCACGTTGGAGGTGTCGCCTACGGCGCCAAACTTGTGTGAATGCTCTGAAAAGCTAATCAATTGCATATCACAGCATCTTCTTCCTGTCGGTTAAATTTCGCGTCTGTAGCACGTCATCTTCGTGGTGTAGCAATTTTAATGGCCAGTAGTGTGTATAGTAAGGGTAAAAAAACGGACCCAAATAATTAAAGACCAATATCTTTTGCTGCAGAATCCTTCAAAATATTCTCATTTCGAATATAATAAATTTCCTTGAGAGGGAGAAGCTTCTGTCCATAAATCAGCACGGTTTTAGAAAGCATCGTGCGAAACTCAACTTGCCCTTTTCTCACATGATATCCTGCGAACGGGCGGATTCCATTTTCCTAAATTTCCGTGAAGCATTTGACGTGGTGTCATACTAATGACTGTTAGCGAGGTATATGCATACGGAATAGGTTCCCAGTCATGTGAGTGCTTCGAAGTTTTCTTAAGTAACAGAACGCAGTATGTTATCCTCAACGGAAAGTCGTCCTCAGAGATGATGGTATCGCCAGAAGTGCTCCAGGGAAGTGTGATAGGACCGCTATTCTTTTCTACATACATACATGATCTGGTGGCCAGGATAAGCAGCCATATCCTGCGGTTTGTAGATGATACTGCGGTGTATGCGTAGGAATCGTTGTTGAGTGATTGTAGGAGGATACAAGATGTCCGAGATAGAATTTCTAGTTGGTGCGATGAATGGCAGCCAGATTAAAAGTGGAAGAGAGTAAGTTCATGCAGATGAGTAGGAAAAACAAACGCATAATATTCGAGTACAGCCTTAGCAATGTCCCGCTTGTCACGATCACGTTTGAAAGGTGGCTACACTGAGCCACAGCGCCAGAGAGTTTTGTTTCGCCGCCTCCACTGGCAGTGATTATTGAGAAGTAGCGGAGTGCAGTGCTTGTTGAGAACTCGTAGTAGTGAGTGCTTGCTGAGATGTCGTAGTGAAGAGTTCTTGTCGAGAGGTCGTAGTAGGGAGTTCTTGTTGAGATGTGGTAGTAGCGAGTCGGTGTGGAGATGTTGTAATGATTAGAGTGCTTTTCATCAATATAAATGAAGGTAACAAACTCCTTTTCTTTTTTTTCCTCATTATTTCAATGTCCTGAATAATGCGTCATTACAGGTTCAGTCAACAAAGCATCTGGCTTGTGTTCTTGTATTAGAGTGTAATTCTGGTTTTCTTGCGCAATTATAGTATTTCTAATTTTTTTTCCACGTCTGTATAAATGGTATTTGAAATTTCTTGTCGTATTGAAGAAGAACCGTGCCAGATGTGTACGTTGAGTCAGACTTCCACACACAGAACAGTTATACTTGTGCTTTGGTTTCGTAGGTTTTATAGTTGCTGGGGACTTAATTAATTAATTGTGTTAACGAAAATTTTCATTTCATTCTTTGTTGTTATTCTATGCAGTCAGATTGCGTACAAATACTAGTCAGGGCCAACCGTTTACGAGAGAGCGTAATCGGACATACAGCTAAGAAAAATAAAAATTATTTTCAAACTTAATAATTAAGCCCCCATGCACGTTGTTTAAATATCTGGACGTAAAATCGCAAAGTGATATCAAATGGAACGAGCATGTCAGGACTGTGGCACGGAAGGCTTCGGCTTATTGGGAGTATTTTGAGCAATTGTAGTTCATCTATAAAGGAGACAGCATTTAGGAAGCTAGTGCGAGTATTGCTCGAGTGTTTTGGATCCGCAACAGGTCGGACTGAAGGAAGACATCGAAGCACTTAAGGGGCGGGCTGCTAGGTTTAGCACCGGTAGGTTCGAACAACACGCTAGTATTACGGAGATTCTTCGAGAAATCAAATGGTAATCATGGTAATCTCTGAAGGGAAGGCGATGTTCTTTTGAAGAAAACTACTGAGAAAATTTAGAGAACTAGCGTTTGAAGCTGACTGCAGAAAGATTCTACTTCTGCGCCGATGGAAGGAGGCGGATCGGTCGCCTTGACACCAGTATTGCGGGATGGAGACAAGCTCGCGACGGTTCCATTAGGTGGACATTCATGGGTCCAGTCAAGCAGGTGCTTGCTTCCATGACGGCAAAGGAACATCATACGCTGTGATTCCGTAGATTTTCCCGGCGTCTTATATGTTTATGCTCTTCACGGGTATGCTGCCTGGTATGATCGTCTTCACTACACGATATTTCGGCAATCCATCTGGCCACCATCTTCAGGTGCAATCGCTGAGTACGCTATCACGCCGGAACAGCATCATACACTGGCTGCAGACCACGTACACCACTTCATGACTCATGTTTCCCGACGGCAGTTGCTTTTTTCAACAAAATAATGCGCCATGTCACAAGGCCAGGAGTATGACGGAGTTGTTCGAGGAACACAGTGGGCGAGTTCCAATTGACGTGCTGATCCCCCAGCTCACCAGATCCGAACCCGATCGAACACATCTGGGATGTGAGTGAACGTGGCATCGAAGCTGATCGCCCCCCTCGCCAAAATTTACGGGGATTACGTGACATGTGTGTGCAGATGTGGTGTCAACTCCCTCCAGCGACCTACCAATGGCTCATTGCTTCCACACGACGACGCGTCGCCGCTGATATGGGTTCCGTGCTACTAGGTAGATGGTCATAATGTTCTGGCTGATCAGTGTATGTAGATGTGAAATTTATCCATTGCTGGGAAAAACGTGAATATACAGATTTTTCTAAACTCTTTGCATCGGATCTTTAGGGGTGAGGGCATCAAGTGGAACAACTTTCGGTAGAGACAAAATGCTCGCTGGCACTTCCCAGCGATACTACGTATCGTTAAATATTGGTTATGCCCCTGAGAGGAGGCGGAGTGTAGGAACTATGCGGCGTATGTATGCCTTGTGTGTTGCCTAGAATCCAGTTACTTGCACTGTATAAACGGGCGACGCGATGTTAAATCCTTATCCTCCTACATCAACATCTACATCTACATCTACATGACTACTCTGCAATTCACATTTAAGTGCTTGGCAGAGGGTTCATCGAACCACTATCATACTATCTCCCTACCATTCCACTCCCGAACAGCGCGCGGGAAAAACGAACACCTAAACCTTTCTGTTCGAGCTCTGATTTCTCTTATTTTATTTTGATGATCATTCCTACCTATGTAGGTTGGGCTCAACAAAATATTTTCGCATTCGGAAGAGAAAGTTGGCGACTGAAATTTCGTAAATAGATCTCGCCGCGACGAAAAACGTCTTTGTTTTAATGACTTCCATCCCAACTCGCGTATCATATCTGCCACACTCTCTCCCCTATTACGTGATAATACAAAACGAGCTGCCCTTTTTTGCACCCTTTCGATGTCCTCCGTCAGTACCACCTACTAAGTATCCCACACCGCGCAGCAATATTCTAACAGAGGACGAACGAGTGTAGTGTAAGCTGTCTCTTTAGTGGACTTGTTGCATCTTCTAAGTGTCCTGCCAATGAAACGCAACCTTTGGCTCGCCTTCCCCACAATATTATCTATGTGGTCTTTCCAACTGAAGTTGTTCGTAATTTTAACGCCCAGGTACTTAGTTGAATTCACAGCCTTGAGAATTGTACTATTTATCGAGTAATCGAATTCTAACGGATTTCTTTTGGAACTCATGTGGATCACCTCACATTTTTCGTTATTTAGCGTCAACTGCCACCTGCCACACTATACAGCAATCTTTTCTAAATCGATTTGCAACTGATACTGGTCTTCGGATGACCTTACTAGACGGTAAATTACAGCATCATCTGCGAAAAACCTAAGAGAACTGCTCAGATTGTCACCCAGGTCATTTATATAGATCAGGAACAGCAGAGGTCCCAGGATGCTTCCCTGGGGAACACCTGATATCACTTCAGTTTTACTCGATGATTTGCCGTCTATTACTACGAACTGCGACCTTCCTGACAGGAAATCACGAATCCAGTCGCACAACTGAGACGATACCCCATAGGCTCGCAGCTTGATTAGAAGTCGCTTGTGAGGAACGGTGTCAAAAGCTTTCCGGAAATCTAGAAATACGGAATCAACTTGAGATCCCCTGTCGATAGCGGCCATTACTTCGTGCGAAAGGGTGTAAGCCCAACAAAACAATTTTCTGGTTAGCTTCTAAAATATCTTTCTTCGCTTACAGACACTCGTCCTTAAGATTTTCTTTTTGGGAGAACACTCCATCAATTTACTGGGGTAGGTAGTATGGCTTCTAAGTAGATCCTGTTAGTTCGGTGCAATCTCGTCCTCCCAGGGCCAGCGAATGATAAAGGACTCCTGGAGTCGACTGGAAGCGTCAGCGAAAATTTAGTATCTCCCAGGGCCAGCGAATGATAAAGGACTCCTGGAGTCGACTGGAAGCGTCAGCGAAAATTTAGTATCTAACAAAAGCTGATCCCGCGACGAGGTCTGTCACACCTAGACTTTTGACGCAAAGACTTTGAAAATGTCTGCATGGAGAATGGGTGGTCGCATCTCGATTTTCTCAAGGTGATGATTAAAACTTTATGACCACCTCCCTATGGGAACAGCCCTATACGTAGTAGGAAAAATAAAATGAACAAACAAAAATGAGGCCAGTACCTAACTTTCCAGACGCGTAAAAGTAGCCGTGTTCCTAAAGAGAAACTACAGACTGTCAGAGTCTCTTACCAAGGGCTTTACGTTGAAAAACTTGACGAAGATACTGCAGTGTATAGCTTCAATGTGCGTCGCTAGTGTCGCAGAGTTAGCGCAGAGCCTTCATCCATCACACTTTCAGCTACAACGCCAGTCTAGATAGCGTGCCGCCGCGTTTCTACTTACATTGGCCCAAACTACCCCCACCGCCGCAGTCTTGACTGATAGTCTCCCTCTTTAGGGAGGGAGAAGGAGGGAAGGGAGTGAGAGAGATAGAGATAGATAGAGAGAGAGGGGGGTGGGAGAGAGGGGGGGGGGAGAGAGGGAGAGGTCCTCCGTAACGACTGCAGCCGCCGCCGGTGTAGGCCGGAATGAGGGGGCTAAGCATGAGCTGCTTTTTCCAGGAACAGCAATTCATTATTTGCTGCAGCCATGACGCGCACCGGTCGCGGCGAAAGCTGCGGAACATTTCCAGATGAAACCATCTGCATACATCAGCCGCGAGGTTTCAGGCGGTGTTTTGCTCTTTCCGTAGAATCCATTAACTTTTATTTTATTTATTTGTTTCCTTAAAAATAACACAATAAGCTCCCTGCAAACTGGTCGCCAAGAAATGCAAAGGCGATCTCTATTACAGCTGAAAATACAGACTTGTGAATTATCTTAATATTTACAATAAAATCAAATTCTGAATTTGTAACAATAAGCACCAGCGCCGTCTTCTTAACGCAATAACCGTTTCTTGAACGACCAAGAAGTAGTGTGTGTCGATGTTTCCTAGAAGATCAAACCACTTCAGCTTTTTATTTAGAACCTGTCTCTTCGACAAGTAGGGCACATAGAAACAAATCACTACCTCGACAAGGAAAATTGGGGGGGGGGGGGGGGGGGGGGAGTTGGATGGGATACTTGTCACAAAAAACAGAATTACCCCAAAATTATCAGGCTATTCATAGAGAACTTGAACCCGCATGGCCGGGCCGAGATTTACTTATCTAATGGCTCCAGCATGATTTGGAAACATGAATATCGCTTTATACAAATAGCCATACCTGCAAGGAAAAACATCGTATATCACCATCATTTTGCTGGTCTGATATTATCACTTATCTCTTCCTACATGTTAATCTATACATAATTGCTAAATCCATCAACCTCTGTAATATGTTTTCCATATCCCAATCGTTCTCTGTTCCTAACGTCCCCTCCCCATCTTTCTGCTGCACCTTCCAGAGCCTAGTTAGTTAACTTGGCTAGTCGCACTGTGACGAAACTTAGAATAACATGCAGAGTTCTGCGAAGAGTGTCATATTTCATACTTTCTGTAATAACAACGGTAACGGAAAGCAACTTGACCCGTAATTATCACCGAACGAGGTGCCCCAGTGGTTAACTCGCATTCGGGAAGATGACGGTTAAATCCCGTAAATCCCGTGTCCGGTCATTCTGATTTAGGTTTTCCGTGATTTCCCTAAATCGCTCCAGGCAAATGCCGGGATGGTTGCTTTGAAAGGGCACGCCCGACTTCCTTCCCCGTCCTTCCTTAATCCGATGAGACCGATGACCTCGCAGTTTTGTCTCTTCCTCCAAACAACCTAACCCGTAATTATCAGTTCAAGCGAAACTTAAATGAAGACAGTATGCAATTCATCCACTGCAGTTCTTGTTTTATGCACATTACATTGTAAAATCATTCCATGATAGGAGGTACTAAAACACAATACACATACAAAATATTTAATGGTCGTTCAATTACTGAAAGTAATAGTTAAACTCTTCTAAGCAGTATTTCGTGTGCGAAGCTCCACTGCGCAGCTCGCCTTTATTGCATTCGCCCCCTTTACAGTTCACTATCAAAAGTCTTTTATTAATGTCTCACATTTAGCTGTTAGTAAAGAACAAAGGGCAAAAGTCAGCTAGGCTTGTCTGCTTATTTTCAATTACAATCGTTCGTTAATTCCTCTTTCTACTATAGTCATTACTTATGAATTGATGGACTAGTAATAGAAATTTTCGACACTAGGTTATCATTGAGAGGTATTTACGTATCATGGTCATTAAGTAGCAAATTCTGAACTATACGTCGGAAACGAAAAGCGTTGCACCAGAATCATCTTGACCGACTGCTACCAAAGTTAGATCCCAGTATTTCCACGCCTGTGGGCTATTTTATTTAAAATTTTGTGCGAGCTTATTTCCAGTACAAAGAGAAATTCAGTCCTGTAAATGAAGAATCACGTAAGAACATCGTGGCTATTGGATGTGCATAACATTAGTGCAAGTTGAAACGGAGAACGCGATACAGCATTATCAATCGGCGTGCACTCATCGGCATCTTTCGGACTTTGAGATATGTCGAAACATCGGCATGAAGGATAGGGGAACTTCGTACCTACATATCGCGTAAACAGTTGGCAGTAATGTAATCTTTGGAAAACTGGTGGTCACGTAACGCGCTCAGGACAACATTGTGTCAAGTAGAGTACGTCCTTCCAGAAGGATCACCCCAGGAAAAATTCTGACGAATAGAAGGACAACAGCTAAAAAAAAAAGGGCGCAGACCTCGAGTTGCGTGTCCTTTATCGCTGACGCCATACTATAACAATGAAGATTTGCGTGGTGCAGAGCCATAGTCAACTGGGACAATGTCATTCTGCTGCTATTCAGTGATGATTCTCATTTTAGTCTGTGGCAGCCCTGTCGACGCCAACGCCGCCGTAGACGACCTGGTGAACTGGGTTCAAAATGGTTCAAATGGCTCTGAGCACTATGGGACTCAACTGCTGTGGTCATAAGTCCCCTAGAACTTGGAACTACTTAAACCTAACTAACCTAAGGACATCACACACATCCATGCCCGAGGCAGGATTCGAACCTGCGACCGTAGCGGTCGTGCGGTTCCAGACTGTAGCGCCTTTAACCGCTCGGCCACTCCGGCCGGCGGTGAACTGGGAACAGCAATTCTCGAGACTAATACTTTTCGACGACGGTAATAATGGTACGATGTGCTGTTACATATGGTAACGGGACTTATTTGGTTGTGCTGAAGGGAAGCTAAATATTCGCGAAAAAGTGACAAAAATGGTATATCGTGTTCTCATACTCTTCATGACAGGGGTGCCAAAAGACATAACCCAGCAGTATATATTAATCATCCTGAGACATATTGTGTCTCACCTTTATCTACGAAAATGATGCACGGTGAAACAATGAATTAAAATTTGTACAAGCACAATGATTCGAACCCGGGCCACCTCTTTACTATGCATTATCCGCTACCCTCACTGACACTGTAGCTACACAGTTGCAAGGATTACCGTAGTGTCCTTCCTTCCCGATACAAATTCCAATTCATGACGGCCCATTGTTGTTCCACTTCTAAACTCGCATCAGCATTGCAGATGCTCTTCAGTCTTGGAAATAGCACCTCAGCAGTGAGCGAAATTGGGTTAATCCTGCTTGTACCTCAGGCACGGGTGATATAGTAATCATATACACACACATAACAAAAAGTTTTGCATCACCTCGGTTCAGAGAGTTCCGGAAACTGTAGAGAAAATTGGAATACAGATCAACATAAACATCATTCCCGCCCCTGTTATTGGTCATGAAAACCATACCTAGAATGTTGTACCACCAAACAGCGGGACCTGCAGAGGTGATTTCTGTACACACCGGTACCTCTAATACCAAGTAGCACGTCCTCTTTCATTGATGCGTGTCTGTATTCGTTGTGACATACTATCAACAAGTTCATCAAGGCACTGCTGGTCCAGATTGTCCCACTCCTCAATGGCGATTCTGCGTAGATAACTCAGAATGGTTGGTGGGTCACGTCGTCCGTAAACAGCCCTTTTCAATCCACCCCAGGCATGTCCGATCGGGTTCATGTCTGGAGAACATGTTAGTCACTCTAGCCGAGCGATGTCATTATCCCGAAGCATTCACAACATCTGCATGACGGGGGCATGAATTGTCGTAAATGAAGATGAATGCCTCGCCAATATGCTGCCGATGTGGTTGCTCTATCGGTCGGAGGATGGCATTCACGTATCGTAAAGCCGTTTCGGCTCCTTCCATGACCACTAGCGGCGTACGTCGGCCCCACATAATGCCACTACAAAACAGCAGGAGACCTCCACCTTGCTGCACTAGCTGGACAGTGTGTCTAAGGCGTTCAGCCTGACCGGGTCGCCTCCAAACACTTCTCCGACGATTGTCTGGTTGAAGGCATATGCGACACTCATCGGTGAAGAGAACGTGATGCCAATCCTGAGCGGTCCATTCGACATGTTGGGGCCCATCTGTACCGTACTGCACGGTGTGGTTGCAGAGCTGGACCTCGACATGGACGGCGGGAGTGAATTGCGCATCATGCAGCTGTAACCTCCCCCTCTCTTATCGACCTTAATGACAGTGAAAAATTAAACCGCGTGTACCTAATGGAAATTTGGGAAAAGCAATCGTCACCGAAGTTAATCTGTCGGTAAAGAGCGAGGAAAGGGTTACATCTAAATGAAAGGAAAAATGCAAATGAAACTGGTGGAAATTAATTTTGAAAAGGGGTAAAGTTAATGAAGAAAGTAAATGTGTGGCCGTTACGTTAACAATTAACTAGCGGTAATTAGATATTTGAGATTTGGGGGAAATTACGGTCGCCAGTCGTAAGGACAATTACTATAGTAACTGAAAAAGAAAGGTAATTACACATATAATTAGCACTAGAAGCGTGGCAACTGAAGGTTGACACGTGTAGTGTGAAAACTGAAAGTTTGTCAGAAGTAATAACTTTCGCTGCACTCTGACTTAATTTAGCAAAAGAATTAATAAAACCGGAAAACTGAAAGTTAATTTAGTGACTGAAATTAATAAGAAGCTTTCTTTCTTAAGCACATCGAAATTCACTAAAATACGGTTAGTCTTGGACTACCTCAACAATCATTTCAAAAGCTACTTGAATCTACGCAATTTAGAAATAAGAGATTTAGCTTTGAACTTGAATTAAATGATTCTGAACAATTAACAATAGTAAAATTTAGTACGTACCAAGCTGAGCTGCAGTCACAGGTAAGCTAAAATACGGTAACAAAACTCGCACTCTTAATTTGTACTTGCGTAATCTAAATATTGTAGCCAGCTATGAATACTTAAACTGAACTTTGAAATTAAAGCAGTGAAATGGAATGATTGTACATTAATGCTGGCGTCTGAATTTCAACGACACTCGGGTTCATTTCGGAAAAGGAAGGGACCCTGCTTGGTAATGCAATTGGGACAATGAGCAACAAAGGTTCATGCTAAGTTGCTGTAATTTTGCGAGGCAAATGGAACAGTTTGAAAAGCTGAGGTCTGCCATACAGTTCTGAAACTTTACGTGCTTTTAGTCTTCCTTGTTGGTTGATTGAAGGTTTGAAGCCGTCGATCGAGGAGGTGGCGACAGTCACTCATTGTCGGCCGTCGCTGTTGCAGAAGCTGGATGTTGGCGCGCCTTCTTCTCAACACGGTCACCAGACGAAACGGGCTCTTGATGTGCGCCAGCTAATGCTTCCCGTCCGCGACACCATGTCAGAAACTATCATCGCAAGTCTAGCGCAATTACATGCTGCCAAATCCCGAAAGCGCGGCAACTCGCGGGAGCGTCACACAACACATCTGCTCCACTGCACTACTCCCGCCAGACTCTCACTGCTCTGCCCGCGCTCCACGCGGCAGAGTTAACACCACCAAAGATCCTAAACACTTTAGTTCTCCACACGACCTATCGATGTATTCGTTCGATAGTATAGTTTTCCCTAGGCTAGACCCAGCGTATAAATACAAATAATATTCACAAAACAAACCAATTATACATCGACATAAATGCATATATATACAAATAGTAAAACAATTACAATATACAAAGACACAGAAATGTTATATATTCAGGTAACAACATAAGGAAAAATCTATAGTACAATAGATGGAAATAGGAGGATATGCATTTCCGGCGTTACACAGCTTACTGCGCACAGTTTGAGTCGTAACTCTACGTCCTGTGGCTGCACGAAAAGCATTATTCAACATGGTGGAGTTGCTGTCAAGGTTCCTCCGAGCCATAATCCGTAGGTAGAGGTCATCCACAGCAGTAGTAGCCCTTCGGCGGCCTGATCGAGCCATGTCATCCACAGTTCCTGTCTGTATCTCCTCCATGTCCGAACAACATCGCTTTGATTCACTCCGAGACGCCTGGACAATTCCCTTGTTGAGAGCCCTTCCTGGCACAAACTAACAATGCGGACGCGATCGAACCGCGGTATTGACCGTCTGAGCATGGTTGAACTACAGACAACACGAGCCGTGTACCTCCTTCCTAGTGGAATGACTGGAACTGATCGGCTGTCTGATCCCCTCCGTCTAATAGGCGCTGCTCATGCATGGTTGTTTACATCTTTTGGCGGGTTTAGTGACATCTCTGAACAGTCAAAGGGACTGTGTCTGTGATACAAACCCACAGTCAACCTCTATTTTCAGGAGTTCTGGCAACCGGGATGATGCGAAACTTTTTGTGATGTGTGTAGTTGATGCGATTTTGGAAGGGGAATAGCAATGAGCTGAGGTGCGAATTGGAATTTACATTGGGGAGGAGGACATAGTAGGCTAACCTGTTCAAGTGTGGAAGTCGCAGTGACAGTATAGTGCACAGGTTAGCGCCTCTGCTTAGTAAGCAGCAGACAAGAGTTCGAATCCTGACGCTGGTACAATTTTAATTCATTGCTTCAGCCTGCATCTATGTCGAGCAAGACAACATTTATAAGACTGTTAGATCTGCCTGATTCGCTGATTTGTTATCCATGTAGCATGTCTGGAATGCGTATACTCTCATGCCAGAAATCTTCATGAAATTACACAGCGTGTGCTTCAGGATTGGTAAGAAATCCCTGAAGATGACATTTGGAGGTTGTTTGCTTCCATGCCACCACGAATACAAGATTGTATTAGTGCCCTTAGGGGGTCGCATCTGATACTGATGATGATGATTGTGCCAACCCAGAAGTCGTCACTGTTGTAATACAGGCGCACAGTTCTGAGTGGCGCTGAGTTCAATGCAACTGTGGCGACTCATAAACGAAGCTACCGCTGTGGGGTGACAAGGCAAGATCTTTTCCGCCTCCAGCTTTCGACCTTTAAGGAGCATCGATGGAGCCCAAGCTGCCGGAGGGCACTATTACCACGCCCTGGATGTGCTTGTTTCCTAGCTCCGTATCGTCAACAGAGGCGGCTACCTTCGAGTGATCCAAAGTTTGTTTCTTCGGGATTGTGAACACACGTATACCTCGCTGGACGCGCCAAGTGCTAGACGGCCTCGGTTATTACCTACAAAGCCTCTGGTCGTGATTCAGAAAACAGTTGATGTTGCTGGCCTAAGGCAAGTTGATTGTCTCAAGAATTTAAAATCATGGTTGCTCTGATCTTACTGGTTTGCCATATAGAGCTCACATATATGACAGTTCAGAGCAATACTGCATAACTTTCATTAACTGCGTTGATAAAAGTTTTACTGAATTTTAATGCATGGATAATGGGGGTTTATATTACGTTGGTGCATTAAGTTCATAGCGTTTTCCAGAACTTTAATAAGGACAAGCGGTACACATTACAGGAACTTGAGTCATTAATAATATATTCTCCTTCACTACTTACAACAGCCTGCCAACGCTGGGAACTTTTCGATTCCGCGACTGTAGAAATCACATTGCTTTGAGGCGAAGAACTCGTTGACCCATATTCACAACTGAACCGTGAATTTACTTTCAAAACCTTTTCTTAAAGAATTTACTTAATTTACTAGCGATTCATTAGGAACATTAACACATTTAATCACACTAGGTGACCGTGGAAGTGGTTGCCAGGGAGTAACTGATGAAAATGTAATTACCTCTAACAAATGGGTATTTTATTCATAAAAGCCTTTGCAAAAACAGATTTAAAATTTATAAGCAGAAAAGCACCCTCGAAATATCAAGTTACAATTTTATTTAGAGGCAGAAAGAACAATTTCGACAATATGAGCCTTCGGGCTGAGAAGCTTGCCGCTCCCTTTCAACACGGCCGTAGTCACGACCGCTCACAACAACCTCTGAAAGAGTACACTGGTGCAAATCTACAACACACCAGATTACTTTAAACTAAAAATTTTAACAACTCACACAAACACATTAACTATGCAGCCCGTAAGAGGGATGGAAATGGTACAAACACTTACACTAAGAAATTATTTGCCACCGAAATTGCAATTTGTTTTTAAAAGGGCTCTTACGGTGGAAGGGTAGCAAATTTATAAAAATGACTATTTAAATAAGATCCATGAAATTCAGACTTACATAAAATGTACAACATGCTCTACATTACACATATACCGCCTCGCAAGATGATAGGCAAGATAAAAACATATTTCAGGAATTCGGCCTTGCACCTTAATTCCATAAATTCGTTAACACCGAATCCGACAACATGACAGAGGCAGCTATTAACGTACGGCAGAACGACCGACAGACAGACAGAAACTGCCAAACAAATGCGGACGAGAGACAACGAGCAAGCTGGGGACTAGAGACTCGCCAAGAAAACAAGTAGAATTTAACAAGTAACTGAAACAACATATCACGAATCACTTAACCTTTAATACCTGCGATTTCTGGAAAAGACCTGGAGCAGCACCCTGAAAACGCTCTCCAGAACCGTCCGCTGCCAGCCGCTTCAACGGACCCAGGAAGGCGCGCCGATCTCCCGTCTCACGGCGTCGCAGCTCGCCCCGGACAGACCGACGTCATCGGCCGCGAAGCCACTACGCCTCGCTATACGGCGGCGACCTCACATGCGCCAGCGCTCCAGGCGGACAAGTCATCTTGTGTCCCAGTGGACGACCGACCAACCGATCGATCCAACCGGCCTTAAAGGTCGATCCGAACGACAGACATCTTGGCACTCCAGACGGCAAACCGACATTGACTAAGCGATCACTAGGTCGCACGCACCCATCCCTGCAGAGGAAACATGCCCTCAGGCTACCCGCCACACCTGCCCCGGGAAGAGACGGACCTATCGATCAGTCCCACCTCCAATGTCCATGGCCTGAACAACTCGAGCAGACTGGCGGCCTAACACATACTAGCACTCCGGACGACAGACAGACACTGACTGCCCCACACTGACCCGGCTGACCAACTGAACGACTCGCCGAGACTCACAGACTCACAAGACTCGCCCCCACTGACGAACTGCCACTGGCGAGCTCATGGCGCCCCTTAAATGCACGTGAACAGGCAACATTTCCCCTTTTCCACCAGAGGGAGACACCAAAGCTGCGATTGCCACAGCGGCGCCACCGCCAGAAACGGAGGGTGACTGCTTCACACTATGCGTTGCGGCGCGCTCTTCAAAACAGCAAATTTTTCCACGGCTCAACAGCGTATTTTCATACGGAAATAAAGTTCCTTGAAGGTGGTTGATAGAGAACGGAGAAGGTGAAAATCTGAGGGCGCAAGATCATGCGAATAAGGTGGGTGCGTAACGACTTCCTAACCCAAAAAAGAAATGGTTCATTTTATGGGACTTAACATCTGATGTCATCAGTCCCCTAGACTTAGAACTACTTAATCCTAACTAACACAATCCATGCCCAACACAGGATTCAAACCTGCGACCGTAGCATAAGCGCGGTTCCGGACTGAAGCGCCTGGAACCGCTCGGCCACAGCGGCCGGCTTTCCTAACCCAATCCCTGTACAGTGTTTTTTGTCAGTCCAGCAGAATGCGAGCGGGCGTTATTGTGGAGAGGCGTTGTTGGGGAGTGGCATCACTTCACGCAGTCTTTCTGGTCGTTGTCATTGGATTATGTCTGCAAGAGGTCTCAGTTGTTGGCAATTAATGTCAGCATTGATGGTTACACTTCGCGGAAGCAAATCGCATACACCACACTGTCGCTGTTCCACCAGATGCGTAGCATTACCTTTTGTAAATGTGGGCAGGTCTTTTTGTGGGCAATCGCTGCTTTGTTTGGGCTCAACCATTTCTTTCTTTTCCGTATTGACGAGCAAACAGAGATGCACATATGGCCAACCGCACATTTTTGTCACTTTGACTTATAGCATGCGGTACCCATACACTCAATTTTTTAACCTTTCCCGTTGCATGAAAATGTCGCACGATATTGGAACGATCATAGTTCATCGCATTTGCCAGTTCTGCATCTTCATCTACATGGATACTGTACAAATCACATTTAAGTGCCTGGCAGAGGGTTCATCGACCACCTTCACAATTCTCTATTATTCCAATCTCGTGTAGCGCGCGGAAAGAATGAACACCTATATCTTTTCGTAAGAGCTCTGATTTCCCTTATTTTATCGTGGTGATCGTTCCTCCCTATCTAGTTCGGTTTCAACAAAATATTTTCGCATTCGGAGGAGAAAGTCGGTGAGTGAAATTTCGTGACAAGATTCCGTCGCAACGAAAAACGCCTTTCTTTTAATGATTTCCAGCCCAAATCCTGTATCATTTCTGTGACACTCTCTCCCATATTTCGAGATGATACAAAACATGGTGCCTTTCTTTGAACTTTTTCGATGTACTCCGTCAGTCCTATCTGGTAAGGTTCCCACACCGCGCAGCAGAATTCTAAAAGAGGACGGACAAGTGTAATGTAGGCAGTCTCCTTAGTAGGTCTGTTACATTTTCTAAGTGTCCTTCCAATAAAACGCAGTCTTTAGTTAGCCTTCCCCAGAGCATTTTCTGTGTGTTCTTTCCAATTTAAGTTGTTCGTAATTGTAATACCTAGGTATTTAGTTGAATTTACAGCTTTTAGATTTGACTGACTCATAGTGTAACCGAAGTTTAACGAGTTCCTTTTAGCACTCATGTGGATGACCCCACACTTATTTAGGGTCAACTGCCACCTTTCGCACCATTTCGATATTTCTTATAAATAGTAGTGCAGTTTGTTTTGATCATCTGATGACTTTATTAGTCGATAAACGACAGCGACATCTGAAAACAACCGAAGACAGTTGCTCAGATTGTCTCCCAAACCGTTTATATAGGAACAGCAAAGGGCCTATAACACTACCTTGGGGAACGCCAGAAATCATTTCTGTTTTACTCGATAACTTTACGTCAATCACTACGAACTGTGACCTTTCTGACAGGAAATCACAGATCCAGCACCATAACTGAGACGATATTCCGTAAGCACGCAATTTAGCTACGAGCCGCTCGAGTACACTGAAGTTTTCAAATGGCTCTGAGCACTATGCGTCTTAACTTCTGAGGTCATCAGTTGCCTCGAACTTAGAACTAATTAAACCTAACTAACCTAAGGACATCCCACACATCCATGCCCGAGGCAGGATTCGAACCTGCGACCGTAGCGGTCGCTCGGTTCCAGACTGTAGCGCCTAGAACCGCACGACCACTCCGGCCGGCTACACTGACGTGGATCGTGTGGATTAATGCGTTTAAACGATCTCCGTCAAACCCCGAGAATCTTTCTGCGCGTGGAGAGTAACTAATGTCAAAACTTATCTCCATAAAACGAGACAATTATTTTCACGTCGTGCTCTGTCCAATGGCATTATCCGTCTATGCACCGCAAATCTTTCTGACTGCCTCTGCCGCTGTCACCCCTCTACTGAACTCAAACAGAAGAGTGTGTCGGAAATGTTCCGATTCCTCCACTTGGCACTCAGTGTTCTAGCGCCCACAGACCCGCTCACTATCTCCCAAAGACAAAATAACAATAATTATGTAGAATCAGTTATCAACAGTGAGCAGTAAATAAAAAACGACAATCGATAAATAAACCGATAGGAACCGATATACCAACATCCAAAACAAGAACGCTACCAACTTATTCACCAACAGAATTAATTATAGGTTTTAAGCGTATTGGTTCATTAGAGTATGTCTTTCTAATTAATACAGCTTGCGTTGTTGCATTTGCTGAGTTGTGAGTGTGTTTCCATTTGATTAACTAGAATTATATGCAGTCTTAAACTGAGATACTTTGTGTATGGATGAGAGGGTTTGCTACGAATACGGTTCAGTTTTTCATGGGAGTCTTTTATCTTATAAAACTGAAATGAAATTTGAAAGAAACTGATGTATCACACCACCTCGACCTACATGTTCCACTTATTCACTCTGTCGCAATGATGATGCAAATCAGTCGTGAACTGAAAGGAACTTTAAACGATAAAGTGCCCTCATATGAAGAGCATCTTCACAAAGTTTGATAAATATCAGTCTGGTGCCTCATGTCGTAACACTTCCCATCTCTGTCAGCGTATGAGCTAGCTCTCTCTCTCTCTCTCTCTCTCTCTCTCTCTCTCTCTCTCTCACACACACACACACACACACACACACACACTGGCGCCAGTCCACTCGACGAAATCGGAAGAGGGCTGGCGTAACACCAGAGCAATGCGAGATTCAAAGCTGGCGCGTCGTCAGAGCGCACCGCATAAAAGCGCTGTAGTGGAGGGGGAGAAATGTGGTGCGTGTTTGAAGCTCGTTAGCCGGCAATACGGCACGGCGTCGTACTTGAGCGGATTACCAGCAGTTAGGCGCGTTTAAACGCGGCCCGCGTGCCGCGCACACACAGGCGGCCGGTCAGTTTGGATCGTCGTATTTCCCTCAAAGTGGCCCTCTGCAACATGTCCCCATCACCTAGATGGCGTGTGGAAGTCCCACCGATACAGTGTGGGGATGGGAAATTCTCACGTGCGTGCATTTGCACTAGCACCACTCAAATGGCTCATGCAAGTTGTTGCATCTACAAGATATTTTTGTTCTGTCGTCATTAACATGTATGTGGACTTCACGCAAGGAGCATCTGTGCTATATACCCTTAGCCCCTAAGATCGTACAGTACACTGTGATTGGTACATTGAAGTAGGAATGTAAATATTTAACGTAACTGTTAATGTGACAATGTTACTAACTCGTACATATTAGATAATACGTTCCACACCGGAAACTATTCAATTTCTAACTTGGCAGAATTCATCAGCAGGGAAACGAATTTTTACGATTAACGTGGTATGTGAACAACGATAACAGGGCTATTCAGTTTTTATTACAATGATTTTCCTTCTTGTTCTTAAAATACCAACAACTTTAAACAAATTGATACCATCCGTGCCACGTCACCGTAAAAAACAGCCACAAAGTTCTGTCTCGCAACCTCTTGCACAAGGGCAGCTCTGTGGTCCAAATGGTCCAAATGGCTCTGAGCACTATGGGACTTAACTTCTGAGGTCATCAGTCCCCTAGAACTTAGAACTACTTAAACCTAACTAACGTAATGACATCACACACATCCATGCCCGAAGCAGGATTCGAACCTGCGACCGTAGCGGTCGCGCAGTTCCAGACTGTAGCGCCTAGAACCGCTCGGCCACTCCGGCCGGCGCAGCTCTGTGTGGTCAAGGTGTTATCCGCGTGCCTGCAACGGATTTTTTTCATCCCAGCCGTTCCGTCAGGCAGCCGTGACTTAATGATGCTTTATCATAAATATCTGGATATCCCTGCGTAATGCACGACTGACCACTAAATATAGCGAGAGACTGACACGTCAGTATATTATGAGGAAAGAGTTTTGTGTTTTCAGTAGGGAAGTAGTAACAGTAGAATCGGTCGGTAAGGAGAGCTCACCAAACGTGGACTAGCCACCGGACGTCAGCTGAGTAACAAATCCATTAGTGAGAAATATACCACTCTGACACTGCCCAAGTCGACAGTTGATGTGAATATGTGAATATGAAAAAACAAACACCGCTAAATCGCCGGCCGGAGTGGCCGTGTGGTTCTAGGCGCTACAGTCTGGAACCGAGCGACCGCTACGGTCGCAGGTTCAAATCCTGCCTCGGGCATGGATGTGTGTGATGTCCCTAGGTTAGTTATGTTTAAGTAGTTCTAAGTTCTAGGAGACTGATGACCTCAGAAGTTAAGTCGCATAGTGCTCAGAGCCATTTGAACCATTTTAAACAGCTAAATCAAGACCTGGATGATCTCATGGTCTGATGGAGGGGACCGTCGAACATTCAGGAAGGCAGCTATATGAAGTCGCATGAAAGAAGCGGAAGGAATCACTCAAGCTCCAAAGTGGTACCAGCTGTTCAGCTGGCACAGTGACTGTGCGTAGGGAATGAAACAGATAATTTCTATAGTCAGTGCTAACTAAGGATTGAGGTGGCGTAAAAATCGACGCCACTGGACACTGGATGACAGAGAACGAGTCGTTTGTAGTAATGAAACACGCTGTAGCCTGTAGCAATCCGATGGAAGTGTTTGGGTTTGGAGAATACCTCGAGAACATTACCTGCCATCACTTATAGCGCCAACACGGAAGTATAGAGAAGCGGTGTTACAACATGGGAGTGTTTTCGATGGTTGGGGTGTGGTTCCCTTATTGCATTTAAGAAAATGCTAAATGCGGAAGAATAAGAAGACATTTGGCAACATTGGGTACTGCGTACAGTAGAAGAACAGTCCTGAGACGACGAAAAATTGTATTACCATGACAATGCACCCTGTCATAAAGGAATATCTGTGAGGCAATGGTTTATGGACAATAGCATCCCTGAAATAGACTGACCTGCCCACAGTCCAGACCTGAGGCCGATGGAACGCCTTTGGGTCGAGTTAGAACGTCGACTTAACGCGAGGCCCCCAGACTCCAATATTTACCTTTTCTGGTTTCGGCTGACATTCTTCCACAGACGTTCAAGCACCTCGTTAAGAGCGCCCCCAACATAGTTCAAGTCGTTTAAAAAAAAATGGCTCTGAGCACTATGGGACTTAACTTCTGAGGTCATCAGTCCCCTAGAACTTAGAACTACTTAAACCTAACTAACCTAAGGACATCACACACATCCATGTCCGAGGCAGGATTCGAACCTGCGACCGTGGCGGTCGCGCGGGTCCAGACTGTGGTACCTAGAACCGCTCGGCCACTCCGGCCGGCCAAGTCGTTTTAAAGGCGAGGGTTGGACACAGCCCCTTATCAGTGCCCACTAATACAGGTCCGGATATTTCTCTACAGACACGATGCAACTAGCGGCTGGAATGCATTCGTCCTGTCGGTAACAGAGTCTTTCCACTGCGCAAGCAATGCTACTATTAGTATTGTGACACAGTTACAGCTACAAATGTGTTGAGAGATCACTACTGTAGTCCTGTACTCATGTATCATGCAAATGCAGTAATGTGATGTATTGCAGAAATTTTGTATTGAATCTTGTTTGTAGTTGCGTGTCGTTGTCAATAATGAATAAGATAAATCTAATTATTCGTAGGAAATTTTTCTGTAAGAGACGAAACCGACAAAACTGAATAGTGCGATATTAGTGGTCAAAAAATTACACTACTGGCCATTAAAATGGCTACACCACGAAGATGACGTGCTACGGACGCGAAATTTAACCGACAGGAAGAAGATGCAGTGATGTGCAATTGATTAGCTTTTCAGAGCATTCACACAAGGTTGGCCCCGTGGCGACACCTACAACGTCCTGGCATGAGGAAAGTTTTCAACCGATTTCTCATACACAAACAGCAGTTGACCTGCGTTGCCTAATGAAACGTTGTTGTGATGCCTCGCGTAAGGAGGAGAAATGCGAACCATCACATTTCCGACTTTGATAAAGGTCGGATTGTAGCCTATCGCGATTGCGGTTTATCGTATCGCGACATTGCTGCTCGCGTTGGTCGAGATCCAATTACTGTTAGCAGAATATGGAATCGGTGGGTTCAGGAGGGTAATACGGAACGCCGTGCTGAATCCCAACGGCCTCGTATCACTAGCAGTCGAGCGAGATGACAGGCATCTTAGCAGCATGGCTGTAACGGATGTAGCAGCCACGTCTCGATCCCTGAGTCAACAGATGGGGGCGTTTGCAAGACAACAACCATCTGCACGAACAGTTCGACGACGTTTGCAGCAGCATGGACTATCATCTCGGAGACCATGGCTGCGGTTACCCTTGACGCCACATCACAGACAGGAGCGCCTGCGATGGTGTACTCAACGACAAACCTGGGTGCAGGAATGGCAAAACGTCATTATTTCGGATGAATCCAGGTTCTGTTTACAGCATCATGATGGTCGCATCCGTGTTTGGCGACGTCGCGGTGAACGCACATTGGAAGCGAGTATTCGTCATCGCCATACTGGCGTATCACCCGGCGTGATGGTATGGGGTGCCATTGGTTACACGTCTCGGTCATCTCTTGTTCGGATTGACGGCACTTTAAACAGTGGACGTTACATTTCAGATGTATTACGACCTGTGGCTCTACCCTTCATTCGATCCCTGCGAAACCCTACATTTCAGCAGGATAATGCACCACCGCATGTTGCAGGTCCTGTACGGGCCTTTCTGGATACAGAAAATGTTCGATTGCTGCCCTGGCCAGCACATTCTCCAGATCTCTCACCAATTGAAAACGTCTGGTCAATGGTGGCCGAGCAACTAGCTCGTCACAATGCGCAAGTCACTACTGTTGATGAACTGTGGTATCGTGTTGAAGCTGCATGGGCAGCTATACCTGTACACGCCATCCAAGCTCTGTTTGACTCAATGCCCAGGCGTATCAAGGCCGTTATTACGGCCAGCGGCGGTTGTTCTGGGTACTGATTTCTCAGGATCTATGCACCTAAATTGCGTGAAAATGTAATCATATGTCACTTCTAGTATAATATATTTGTCCAATGAATACCCGTTTGTTCAAATGTATTTGAGCACTATGGGTCTTAACATCTGAGGTCATTGGTCCCCTTAAACCTAACTAACCTAACTTAAACCTAACTAACCTAAGGACATCACACACATCCATGCCCGAGGGAGGATTGGAACCTGCGACCGTAGCGGTCGCGCGGTTCTAGACCGAAGCGCCTAGAACCGCTCGGCCACTCCGGCCGGCGAATACCCGTTTTTCATCTGCATTTCTTCTTGGTATAGCAATTTTAATGACCAGTAGTGTATATTTCAAAACAACTGTGAATCACACATCTTTTAATGCGATATTACACTACATTATTTTTAGTCGTATTTCTCGTCAAGCTGTCACTTCCAACTATAATAAGGAGTATTTGTGCAGCAGTCATGCACTTTTCGTGTTCTCCTCTCTTCAGATAACTTTACAGCCCATATGGAAACCACAAAATAATTAATATGTTTCTAGAACCTACTGCGCACCTGGAACTGGAACGTTGTAACATGTTTCTGGTGATCAACAGATTATCCCATCCTTATACAGAAAGGAGCAACTTCACACAGGAATAATCATGTGATGACTTGTGTGATGTGCGTGGTCTAGGGTGTCTTGTCACGGTTCACGCGGCTCCCTCCGTCGGAGGTTCGAATCCTCCCTCGGGCATGGGTGTGTATGTTGTCCTTAGCGTAAGTTAGTTAGATTAAGTAGTTTGTAGGCTTAGGGACCAATGACCTCAGTAGTTTGGTCCCATAAGACCTTACCGCTAACTTCAAACTTGTGTGATGAAACTTCACTGAAGGTACCGATGATTTCAGTGGGCATAGTATGGCGGTATCTTGCAGTTGCTGCCTCTTTTTCTGCAGTTATTCGGTGGCGCTCCCAATTCCACCAAGTAGCACAGTAGTAAATGTTCCCACACAGTTTGTCACGGTATAACTTAACATGCAGGGATGGAACTAGCTGGGGCAACCGGGGCATTGCTCCGATGCCCCGAGGGTGAGTGGCCCATGGCGCCAGAGGGAAAGAAAAGAAGGAATAATTAAAATGGAAAAATTAGTAAAGTCAAGTGAAGTCTTTCCCGATATTAAAATAATCAAAGTTGATTTTGAAAATCATTCGGGCGTAAAAATATGAGAATCATTTAGCCAACTGTAGCTGGCATACCATGCTGTGTCCAGCGTGTATATACGGGGTGAGCTAAAAATCCGCACTTGGTCGTCGGCATGTGACTCCTCATCCCAATGTAAGACAAAAGTGTATCCAGAAAAGCAAATGCAGTTTGAAAAACGAGGCTATGGCGACGCTGTAACAGCATGCAGCGTGGCCAAGAAAACGTAATATCAACTCGGCGCAGTGCCGGGGCTGTCCATTTAGCTCAGTGATGCCCTGTAATAAAAAAACTTAGTGAATGGATGAGCGATGAACTTGGACAGGAGTCATATGGACGTCCCCCTAAAAAATGCAACGAACATTAATGAACGAAATGAGATTTAAAAAAAGGCGAGACGAAGCAATGCCGGTTGTAATGGATATGCAGACCCGCCGATGTTCGAGTCACATTCGATATAGAAACTTTTTTTCACTTAAAGCATCAAACTGTATCCAATTTACACCTCCACAATGCGGCAACTTGTCTATTTCTTTCTGTTACGGTTACCTTTATTTAAACATTAATAAATAACAAACTTCTCACAGACGTAAACGACCAATTTGTTTGGTCCATAACACGAATAAAGACAAAAGAAAATAATTGTGGATACAATAACATCGTCTGTATCCAAACAGGTCCAAAAAATACAACAGGTGGGCTGCACCAGATAGCACATTATGCTATGCATAATAATTCCATTCTGTACGTTTGACGTCCAGAGCCAGTAGATACACATACGAGCAATGTTGACGTTAGAGATTATGTTCAAAGCGACTAACTTGCATTTGCAAACACTTCGCCTCTCGCTGGGGGAATGGGAATTTGTGGTAAGGTCTTATGGGACTTAACTGCTGAGGTCATCGGTCGCTAAGCTTACGCACTACTTGATCTAACTTTAACTTACGCTAAGGGCAACACAAACCCATGCCCGAGGGAGGACTCTAACCTCCGACTGAGGGAGCCGCGAGGACCGTAACAAGAGGCCTTAGACCGCGCGGCTACCCCGCGCGGCGCCTCTCGCTGGATCATACTTTACTTGACACTACGCAACACATCTGCATCCACCAGTGACGAAGCGGCGTGCACGTGAGGTATCAGGTCGTGTACATCCTTGGGTGGAGTACTGTAAGTAGGCTGTTTAGGTTTTCATGTTGGTAACGCCACGTAGCGCTCTGTATGAAAATCACTGACTGCTGTGTGCAGTCTGTGGATGATTTGCATTGTTGCATTATTTGCTATTGTAGTGTTGGGCAGTTGGATGTGAACAGCGCGTAGCGTTGCGCAGTTGGAGGTGAGCCACCAGCAGTGGTGGATGTGGGAAGAGAGATGGCAAAGTTTTGAGAGCGAACACTAAACCTGTTCCTTTAAGTGTCCCCACATATAAAAATTTAATGGAATGGGGTCTGAGGAAAGTGGAAGCGAGAACACTGGACCACCACAACGAATCCATTTCCATGGAAACCCTACATTTCCATGGTTACGCATACCCATTCCGAAGAGTAGCGGTGCACCATCATCGTAAAACCATAGCTGTCCTCGAACATTAGGTGGAAAGTTTTCTAATGCGTCAGGTGAAGTATTGCAAAGAAACGTACTATACAGGGCGCACTCAACTTTTCCGGCAATACGTAAGGGCCCAAACGAACTCCTTCCACGATTCCAGCCCGCCGGTCTATGCCAAAGCATGCCTGAAAGTCGCGTTCACATGTGACATTTGGGCTGCGCTCTGGCAAAATAATGGCTGTTGTGGAAAAGTACCTTCACGAATGAAACTAGACTCTTCAGTCCTTATCACGTTGTTAATGAAAAGTTTGTCATCTTCCACTTGGTTCGAAAGCAATTGATAGTATCGTACTCTTCGAATGCGGTCTTCTGACGTGTAATGATATGGATGCTGTTCTTCATCGCGCAACACTTCAGCAACCAGTCTTTGAGATACCTGACACTGCCTTGCAATGTCAAGGGTATTTCGCCAAGGTGATTGGTGAACCGTTTCAAGTATCACGTTTTCTGTTTGTGCAGTACGTCTAATCCTTGGACGACCTGTGCCCACTACTTGTGGACGAGTATTAATGGTTTCTCGCGGGGTATTTCTCCAGGCGACGGAAAACATTATTATTGGAATGGCAACTTTGAGGGTACTGTGCAGCCTACGCAAGAGCAGCTGCAGTAGCAGCAGCTTGGTTATCGGATGCATCCAGCACCAAATGGATATCGACGTATTCATCGTCTGTTTACACCATCGGGAAGCCGCCCAAAATGAACTTGACAGGACCAGTTTAGAGTTGCGCACTGCGTCGTTTGTAGACACTTGCATGCAGTTTAATGGATCCCACTGTCCTGTGATACGCTATTGTTACGTGACGAATTGATGTCCTCCTTAAAAACGACGAGAACTGGGGAACGGACGTTTAAAAAAATGAACATGAAGAGGATTCGATCGATAGCTCCGTGGTGGATGCGGATTTGATGCCCCAGCAGTCTGCTAAGTGAGCTACGACGTCTGGTACGGTAGTTCGGGGTGGTACACATTCCTCTGTACATTCCGATGCGCCAGCACGATGTGGCAGAGTTGGCAGCTCCTCATTTTCATGTATGTGATTTCAAAATGCACCCGACTGCTTTTTCTAGACAAACTTTTGTATTGAATTTCGATGAAGAATCGCATGCCGACATCCAAGTGCGGCATTTTTTCTTCACCCTGTATATTCCTAAATGTAAGCAGTTTTAACAAGCGGAGCAAGGAAATTATGTAATTTGAAAATACTTAAGTTTATTGATACGTTCAATAAAGATGCTCTTGTTACACACTATGATATGTCCATGGGAAACGTGTGTTTCAAGACACTACCGAGACACGCGACTTGTCGAACAACGTCAATATGAGCGAATACAGAGATCATGTGACTCGGAAATTTTGAAGAAGAATGTGTTATTTGTAGTTTTCCGATTTTTCTGTAATTATAAGATTTACAAAAAGTCATACTCCTCCAACACAAGCTGACTCAAACAAACACTGAAACAGTCTGGATGACGGGTTTGTAAAATCAAATTACCCTCGAAGTAGCTGCAGCGTCGAAAGTCTTCATATTCATTAAATATACAAGCCTGTGACAATTTATGTTACGAGTCTGAATAAAGGTGCAATTGATTTGACGCCTGTGTTTTGGGTGCCACGGATTTGCAGAACTGAGACGTTCGTTGGTAGTCTACCATCAGTCTGCTGTCAATCGTGTTCTTATTGCACTTGCACGCTGTCCTTTAAGTATCTGCTAATTGGAGACGGACCCCTAAATGTTGCTCGCCGGTCACCTCGTCTTAAACTGATGCTAAACAATGGCGCGGGCCGCTGTACAGACGTCTATCCACAACTGTGGCACGTCTCGATAGTTAACTTACTATAAGAGGATATGCGGAGAACAATAATCACTCACTTTAGGAAAGAGACTAGCCTGGGACGATTGGGGCAATAATGGAAGTGCCATGAGGCTAGGGCCTCCCGTCAGGTAGACCGTTCGCCTGATTCAAGTCTTTCGAAATGTCGCGACTTCGACGACGTGCCTGTCGATGGGGATGAAATAATGATGATAAGGGAAACACAACACCCAGTCCCTGAGCGGAGAAAATCTCCGACCCAGCCGGGAATCGAACCCGGGCCGTTAGGTATGACATTCCGTCGCGCTGACCACTTTTTTTTTTAATCTCATTTTGTTCGCTTCTGTTCGTTGCATCTGTTCGGGGCGGACGTCGTAATACATCCGTTTAAGTTCGTTGTTGATCGATTAACTCAGGTTTTTTTTTTTTTTTTACTTCAGAGGGCAGCTAACCATCTGCCACTCAGCTACCAGGGGCGGACGATTTGGGCAGTGCAATGGAGGATAAGATGTATCTGGAACTAAGGGAAAAGAAAGGAAAAAAGTACAACGGAAAGGAAAAATAGAAAACTTCGTAAAATCGTTCAGTCAAGAGAGGTTTTTGCTAAGTTAAAATAATGAAGGTTGTTTTGAAAATCATTCTAACAAAAAGTGAATCGTTTACCTCCTTCATTCAGGTCAAAGATTAGTCTTCATTAGGATGCGAACATTCCTTAACTTTATATACATAACGGGAGAAAATAGATGTTAGCAAGCATGTGTTCCGGCCAAGGCAATGACAGAGCTTCAGTCTTGAGGTCGTATACAATTCTATGCATAACAGAATCACGACACAATTTAAATTTAATCCTAAAGGCGCTGCATAGGCTAAAAGGATAATCAAAATTAATCGTGTATGTGGAAACAGTTGAGAACAGATACAAATGTTTTGATAACAAGATAATGCGGTCATCGCATGATTTAAAGAAATGTCCGTTCAATACCTCCATTGTAACGCTAAAGACACCAAACTTAACGCGTTGTGCTGGCAGATAAAGAAACCATCTATACACACAGATATTCAATGAAGTTCTTATGGCACTGACAAAAATAATTCGAAGAGCAAGAAATGAAACGAACCAACTGGAGCAATAGGTCTTAAAAATATAACTTTCTCTTTTCGGATGCAGTATACACTGAGGTGCTAAATGTAATCGGATGTCCTCCCTCGGACATGGGTGTGTGTGTTTGTCCTTAGGATAATTTAGATTCAGTAGTGTGTAAGCTTAGGGACTGATGACCTTAGCAGTTAAGTCCCATAAGATTTCACACACATTTGAAAATTTTTTGTAATCGGATAACAATATCTACATATAAACATGGCGGTAGCACCGCGTACTCAAGGCACAAAACGGCAGCGCATTGGCGGAGCTGTCATTTGTACTCAGGTGAGTCATGTGGAAGGGTATCCGACTTCATTGGGGCCACACGACAGGCCTTGAGCGCGGAATGGTAGTTGGAGTAAATGCGTGGGACATTCCATTTTGGAAATCGTTAAGGAATTCAATATTCCGAGATCCACAGTGTCAAGAGCGTGCCGAGAATGGCAAATTCCAGACATTGCCTGTCACCACGGACAACGCAGCGGCCGACGCCCTTGACTTAACGACCCAGAGCGATGGCGTTTGAGTAGAGCTGTCAGTGCTAAAAGACAAGCAACACTGCGCGAAATAACAGCAGAAAACAATGTGGAACGTACGACGAACGTATCCGTTAGGACAGTACGACGAAATGTGTCGTTAATAGGGTGTGGCAGCAGAAGACCGAAACGAGTACCTTTGCTAACAGCACGACCAACGACTGCAGCGCCTCTCCCGCGCTCGTGACCCTGTCGGTTGGGCGCTAGACAATTGCGAATCAGTGGCCTGGTCAGATGAGTCCCGATATTGGTTGGTAAGAGCTGCTGATGGGATTCGAGTATGGCGTACATCCCATGCAGCAATGTACCGAAGTTGCCAATATGGTACTGTGTAAGCTGGTACTGGCTCCATAATGGTGGGTCTGTGTTTACATGGAATTGGTTGGATCCTATGGTCCAACTGAACCGATCATTGCCGGCCGTGGTGGCCGAGCGGTTCTAGGCGCTGCAGTCTGGAGCCGCGCGACCGCTACGGTCGCAGGTTCGAATCCCGCCTCGGGCATGGATGTGTGTGGTGTCCTTAGGTTAGTTAGGTTTAAGTAGTTCTAAGTTTTAGGGGACTGATGACCTGAGAAGTTGAGTCCCATAGTGCTCAGAGCCATTTGAACCATTTTTTTGAACCGATCATTGACTTGAAATGGTTATATTCGGCTACTTGCAGACCATTTGCAGCCATTCACGGACTTTATGTTCCCAAACAACGGTGGAATTTTTATGGATTTCAATGCGCCATCTGGCCACGACTTTTTGCGATTGGTTTAAAGAACATTCTGGACAGTTGGAGCTAATGATTTTGCCAACCACTTCGCTCGACATGAATTCCATCGAACACTTACGGGACGTAATCGAGAGGTCAGTTCGTGCACAAAATCCTGCACCGCCAACACCTTTGCAATTGTGGGCGGCTATACAGGTAGCTTGGTTCAATATTTCTGCAGGGGACTTCTGGCGCCTTGTTGAGTTCCTATCACGTCGAGATGGTGCACTGCGTCGGGCAAAAGGAGGTGCGACACGATATTTGTGGGGTATCTCATGACTTTTTTAACCTCAGTGTAAATCGCTATAAGGTATTAACACACCGCGTAAGGGCATGCAGAGCCTGATATCACTTCTTAGGAACCGCGTTGTCAGAAACAGAGGTGCAATATTACCGTTTAATGTCACGTCGACGACGAGGTCATTAGGGACGGCGCACGAAATAGGGGAAGGAAGGATGGGTAAGGAAATCGACCATGCCCTATTCAGAGGGACAATTCGGCATTTGCCTCAACTGAATGGGAGGGAGGGGGCGCAGAGGAAATCACGGAAAGCCTTACTATGGATAGGCGAACAGTGATTTGACACGCCGCCCTCCCGAATGCGAGTGCAGTGTCTGCCTTACCGTTGTCGCTAGATAGCTCTCAGAAGCAGCTGGAATCATGCATAAAATTGCTTAATTAATCTTTCAATATATATGAAAGATTGGCCACTGAGTGTGAACTACCTAATGAGCAAACTAAATAGTAGAGAAACACTTCCATGAGCTTTGTGAGGAAGAGAGCCTGACAGAGGCCGTAACTGAACTCAAAGTAATACTTATTTGTCCAGTGATAACCAACATTTGTCCGCAGCTCGATGAGTTGCTTGAGCACAGGGTCCCGGATTCGATTCCCGGCGGGATGAGGGATTTTTCCTCCCTCAAGATGACTAGGTGTTGTTGTGTCGTCTTCATCCTTTTCATTTATCTCCATTACGGTCGGAGGAAGGCAATGGCAAACCACCTCTACTAGGTCTCCCGCGTCGCTCCCCTACGCTCTGTAAAGAAGTATGGGACTCATCATCATCATCAACCAACATTTAGTCAGAATTAATTACCAGATTTTAAGGAATGAACTGTGTTACAGCCGCATATGTAGCAATAAAACCTGTGACGGAGATCTTAAAAATTAAGCACTTAGGTTTTTCAATGACGTTTCCTCATCACATTCCTCTTCTATTTCTAATGTTGATAAGAACCTTATTCAAATCTGTCTTGATGTATGTAACAGATTTCAGGACTTTTGCAAAAGCTGAGCGTTCTTTTTCCAAGCTACAAGTATTTAAAGAAAATCTATGATCAGTCAGGGATGCTTATCTGTTTCGAAGTACTACCAGTGGGAGAAAAGTGGTGAGAATGGTCACAGACCTGTCTGGTTGGCGGAAGTGTGTTACAGAAATGTTGGAAAACCTGCCAGCACTCAAAACAATACGCCGTACATCTCTCAAGAACGTCTTTGGAAAACACCAAGGCTCATCTTTCAACGCAGAAACGACGAATGTTCCTGTACCCGCTACGTATCTATCAAGCTCATATTCAAACTTACATACTCCTTTTACATTATCTGTGCAGTACAGCATGAGATATCAATTCACTTTTCGTTATATCATTCAGTTATTTATATAATTAGGTGTCTATTGTGTGGTGTCGCCGCCAGACACCACACTTGCTAGGTGGTAGCTTAAATCGGCCGCGGTCCATTTAGTACATGTCGGACCCGCGTGTCGCCACTGTGTGATCGCAGACCGAGCGCCACCACAAGGCAGGTCTCGAGATACGGACGAGCACTCGCCCCAGTTGTACGGACGACATTGCTAGCGACAATACGGACGAAGCCTTCCTCTCATTTGCCGAGAGACAGTTAGAATAGCCTTCTGCTAAGTCCATGGCTACGACCTAGCAAGGCGCCATTAGCCTTACCTAGTTTGAGAGTTATCGTATAAATGTCTCAAGAAGAACTTTGTAAACCAACAAAGAATAAAGTTAAGTATATTCCAAAGCTACGTATTTTCTTTATAGCAGTCATAACGTATCCTGTTCCAGACTTGACGCCAGTCGGCGTGTGTGTACGCGTGCCTTTCGGCTCCCTTCTCAGTGTGGCGTAGCTAGCTTGTTACGCCACAACATATTGTTTTATTCTGAAGGTAAGAAGATCTTCTTACTAGTTAAATGAAGGTTCTCAGAAGGAACAGTTTAGTTCTGTATTTAATTAAAATGTACTTTTGGTAGTGTGTAGTAGCAGTTAAGTGGAATTATCTATGGTCCAATAGCTGTTTCATGTATAAATAAACTGCAGAAAGACGGTACTTCATTTAGCCAAAGTACATAAAATAAATCGTACTTCTCTAAATTTTTCATACATATTTCACTTTTTGACTTTAGTGGGAGGAGTGTGGCCAGGGAATGGTGTAATGTAGAGAGTCTGTATATGAAGGAAAAAGTCGGGAGGAAGGGGAGGGGGGCTGTGAACGACTGTGTGTGTGACGTTATGTTGGACTGAGAACAGTATGAGTGGGGGTAAGCATGTAGAAGGGGGTGTCCCCATGACTGTACTTAAGTCCTTGACAATATGTCGAGCCTATTTTTGAGTTGCTGCAGCACCTTCGTAACTTGCACACAGGGTGAATTCGATCTCTACCGATACGATTACGGAGGTTGTTGAGCGACCCGTGGTCCTCTGTGACTTGTTACAGAGTAATAACGTAATTATTATTTTTCCGTTTGTTACGCAAATCACCATTGTTTCTGTGAAAAAGCCTGTAACATGTAATCTCCAAAATTTTCAACATAAAGCACTGACTAATGCAACAATCTTCGAGCAGGCGCAAGAGTACGGTGACGGGAACAGTTCAGCGTAGCGCCGTTGTGCCACTCTTCCATTGCTCCCACACACGAGCTCCATACCGACCAGATCTGCATCGGTAAACCTATCACTCTTAACTCAAAGATAAAACAGCAGGAAAAACAAACGCGATTCAGAACCGTGAAGAACTAAATGAAAGATTTAGTGCGAAGAGTAAAGTGGTCATCAGTTGTTGTGAACAGCATGCGCTCTAAGTTAATGGAAGATTGGCGATATTTGCACTATTGAGCACAAATTTTAAATGCAGTATAGGTACAGAAGGGTAATAATTTAACTATACGTGAACACATTATTACGATCCACCTAAGACCACGGATTCCTCATGCCAAAATCAGAAAATATCTCTGTACGACCTCGCCAGTATTGGTGATGGAGTTGTTGTTATCTTCAGTTTTAAGACTGGTTAGATAATGATCTGCATATTAGTCGCTTACGTAAAACTCTTGTCATTTCTTCGCCACAGCTCCGACTCAGTCCAAATTAACCCCTCCCACTCCCACGATACTCTCATTTCCCTAAACCGTCAAATTATTTATTCCGTGATGCTTAGACACTCTTCATTGCGTTCCACTGATCATACAAATCCTTTACCACCTCCGACAGAATTATTGGGTTGGTGCATATGATCGTAGCGGCTTTCCGTAAGTTTAATAAACAGAAATTTCAGTCATCAATAATATATTCTTCTTCGCTGTTTACAACAGTCTGACAACACTGGGGTAGCTTTTCGGGTCCTCGACTGTGGAAATGACGTGGTTCTGAGGCAAACAACTCGTCGAGCCATGTTCAGAGCGCATTTTCATCCGGAAAGGAAGTTCCTTGAAGGTTGTTCGATAGAGATGTGAGGGTGCAAGATCACGTTAACGTGGATGGTGTGGAATGATTTGGCTCTGAGCACTATGGGACTTAACTTCTGAGGTCATCAGTCCCCTAGAACTCAGAACTACGTAAACCTAACTAACCTAAGGACGTCACACACATCCATGCCCGAGACAGGATTCGAACCTGCGACCGTAGCGGTCGCGCGGTTCCAGACTGTAGCGCCTAGAACCGCTCGGCCACGCCGGCCGGCGTGGAATGATTTCCCAACCCAACTCCTGTATATTGTTCTTTGTCAATCTAGCATAATGCGGGCGGGTGTAATGTGGGGTAACATAACTTCATGCAGTCTCCCTGGTCGTCGTTATTGGATTGCAACTGCAAGACTTTCAGTTGTTAACACTAAATTTCAGCAGTTGTGGTTAAATGTCGGGGAACCAGTTCCTAGTACACTATAACGTCGCTGTTCTACCAGATGTATAACGTTATCTTGTGTGGATGCGTGCAGATCTTGGTACAGGAAGCTGCTGCTTTGCTTGGGCTCAACCATTCATTTCTTTTTCTTATGTTAACATAAAGACACAATTTCTCGTCACCACTAACGATACAGGATAGGAATGGTTGATGTTATTCAGGAGCCAGTTGATGACGAGCAAGTAGAGACGCATATACGGCCACCCGCTGATTTCTGTTATTTTGCCTTAGAGCACGCGATACCCATACACCCGATTTTTGAACCTTCCTCATCGCATGTAGACATCGCACGATGCTGGAGTGATCGCAGATCATCACATTTGCCAGTCCTCGAGCACACTGACATGGATCATTGTGGATTAATGCGTTTGAACGATCATCATCAAACCCCGAAGGTCTCCCTGGAAGTGGAGAGTCACTATCGTCAAAACGATCCTCCTCAAAACGAGAAAACCATTTTCTTGCGGAGCTCTGTCCAATATCCTTATCCCCATTGACCCAACGTATGTTTCTGGATGCCTTCGCTGTTGCCATCCCCCTACTGAATTCAAACAGAAGAAAATGTCGGAAATATACCGCTTTCTCTCCGAGGCATTCCATTTTCTAGCGTCCACAGCTTCAGTCACTATCTTCAAATGACAAAATGACAGTATGTAAACTCAAGCAGCAACAGTGAACTACAAATAAATAGTGAAAGTCGATAAATAAATTCATAGAAACTTGAACACCATTATGCAAAACGAAAAGTTACGAACTTAGGCACCAACCTAATACAGTGCCATCGATGAACCACGAAGTTCCTTATTGTCAGTAATGTGACGTTACTATCACATATCACTATCCGATATTATTTAATTTTCACTGATATTGCGCTGTTATATACGAGCTGGAGTCAGTTCACAGTTAGATATGAGCTGGAGTGGGTGTTTTGTCGCCAGAAGTGTTCCTGCAGCGTCCCTTGCCGCTGAATCTCATTAGCCCGAGCGGGGCCCGCTTTCCGGAGAATAGGCAGTTCGCAGAATCCGGACGACGGTACGGTCTGCTGCTATTGAAAGCCAGGCTGGCGCCTGCATCACGAGCTCTCCGCTGCTTCTATAGCCGTCTATAACATCGAAAGTGCTGGCGGTGCAGGATTTTGTGCACGAACTGGCATCTCGGTTATGTCCCGTTGAAACTTCCCCTTTGAACAATTATACAAGACTGTCCTTAAACTGACACACAATATTTTGTTAGCGCAACGCAATCTGACTTTCAAAATTCCCTACAAAAGAATGGCCCTGACTAACATTAAACTATACCTTTCACGAATCACTTACCTCACAAAAATCTTCGCTGCTCAAGCTACTGCAATACAGCGAGCGCCACTACTGCCAGCTAAATAAAAGATTCAAACTATGGAAGGCACTAACTACTGATAGGGATAGTTAACAAATCAAAGATATTAATAGAGAACAAACAATGTATTTACCTTGATATCATCATATATAAATATAGCAGTTCATGACAAATTTCAAAACTCCGCCATCTCTCTCCCCACATCCACCACTGCTGGCGGCTCACCTCCAACTGCGCAACGCTACGCGCTGTTAACAGCCCAGCTGCCCAACACTACAATGGCGAGTATTACAACAATGCAAAGCAGACACAGACTGCCCACAGCACAGCCAGTGATTTTCATACAGAGGTGGCGTTACCAATAATAAAACCTAAACAGCCTACTTACATAGAGAAAACATAAACAGCCTACTTACATAGAGAAAACATGAACAGCCTACTTACACCGTAAATTTTCGATGGTATTCATGTCGAGCGAAGTGGGTGGTCAAGTCATTCTCTCGAACTCTACAGAATGTTCTTCAAACGAATCGCAAACAACTGTGGCCCGATGGCAACGGCGCATTGTCATCCATAAAAATTCCAACGTTGTTTGGGGACATGAAGTACGTGAATGGCTGCAAATGGACTCTTCCTTGAATCAAGATTTTAAACATGGTTGAAACAGCAACTGTTGAAATTCTTCACGGTAAATAATGACAGCCAAAACACTTGCAGGATAAAGATTTATTAAAATTCTTGACCACGGTTTTGGTATATCTAAATATACCTTCATCAGAAGTAAAATACACCTGAGTATTACAGGCACAAAAACTTTTAGTCACTTACTAAAATCGCATCCTGCAATGGAGATTCATAAAACAATTGTGCCAAAGGCGTCGTCAGTAGTTAAAACATCATCTCCATTTATACAACACAATTATGGACAGAGGGTCGATGCGAACACGGCTGAGCATCAGCACTTCGCCTATTAGGCGAACTGCAACTGTTTTGGCTGTCATCATTTACCTTGAATGGCTGCAAATGGACTCTAAGTAACCTAAAATACCCTTTTCCAGTCAATAATCGGTTATTTGGACCAGAGGTCCCAGTCCATTCCATGTAATCACAGCCCACACCATTATGGATCCACAACCAGTTTGCGCAGTGCCTTGTTGACAACTTGGTTCCATGGTTGCATGCGGCCTGTGCTGCACTCGAACCCTATCATTAGCTCTTACCACCTCAAATCGAGACTCATATGAACACGCCACGGTTTTCCATACGTCTAGGGTCCAGTCGATATGGCAACGAGTCCAGGAAAAGCGTTGCAGGCGATGGTCGTGCTGTTAGCAAAGGGAGTCGTGTCGGTCGTCTTCTGCCATAGCACATTAATACCAAATTTCCCCGCACTGTCCTAATCGATACGTTCGTCTACGCTCCACATTGATTTCTGTGGTTAATTCATGCAGAGCTGCCTATTTGTTAGTACTGACAGCTCTACGCAAGCACCGCGCTCTCGGTCGTTAAGTGAAGGCCGTCGTCCAGTGCGTTGTGTAAGTTGAAAGAGAAATAACGCCTGAATCTTGATACTCTCAGCACACTATTGACACTGCGAATCTCTAAATACTGCATTCCATAACGTACTTCGAAACGGAATGTCCCATACGTCTAACTCCAACTACCATTCCCCGTTTAAAATCTGCTAATTCCCGTCGTGCGGACGTAATCACGCTGGAAACAATTTCACACAGATCACCTGAAAAACGACAGCTCCGCCGATGCACTGCCCTTTTATATGTTGTGTAAGCGACACCACCGTCATCTGTCTGTATGCTCATGCCCCACGACATTTGACACCTCAGTGTAAGCAGCGCAATTGCAATTGCGAAACCTATTCTCTGCAGCTCATTACTTCCTTACTTTGACACATGACTTCTGTTCGTTACTTTGATTAAACTTGTGGGTTCTTTTCGTACCGTTGTACTCGATTACGCGAGCTTCCCGGATAAGAAGATTGTGTGCTTTGGTGCCTCGCACTGTGTTAGTGTGATTCCGTAATATAATTTTAACTAGACAGAAATTTTCTCTCTGTTAATCTCAATGTTTCATGTCATCATATAATCTCAGTTTTAACCTAGTGCTCAAAATCCTTCGACTTTCTTACAGCTTGTCCTGGATAAGTGACCCTTTAGAAATGAGCAAAACCTGTTGTATTTCCAATTGGTTTACTTACAGATTGTCCTGGATAAGTGACCCTTTAGAAATGAGCAAAACCTGTTGTATTTCCAATTGGTTTACTTCACTGTGTCGGCATTCTCCTTGTGCACAGTATCCCACTACAACTTACTTATTATTCTGTCGAAGCAATGAGCATACCATTCGCTCTACTTGTGACAGTACGATTTAGTATCCGCAGGTACTATTTTGTCAAAGCAATGAGCATTCCAATCTCGTTTTTTTTATCAGCATGAGATAATTTATCTTAATATTCAGTGTTAAGTGCAACGAGCATTGCACTCACTCATCCTGTATCAATACGCCGTACTCTTGAGTGGCGTTGTGTGAAAGCTATGATCATTGCGCACTAGTCGACTTCCACCAACGCACACGAGGCCTACAGTGGTTCAATACCTTTTCAAAATTACTCCTTAACATCTTTTACTGCTTATTCGTATCCAGTCCAGAGTGAATAACGTGTGGGGACAGCATCTAAAGTAAAATATGAAATATTTAATGAAGAGTGATTTGTTTAAATATGGTGTGACTTGAAAAATTACGTCCAGAAACAAAAACTGACAATTTTAATAGTTGGTATCATTGGTCGGAGTAAGTAGATAGTGTTTACAAGGAGAGTATTCTCTACACTCTCGATAGCAGATGTTTTCGAGATGCGGCAGAGTCTTCCACGAATCACACACTGAAGGCTTTCCACGTCCGGTTGTCCTGGTTGCTAGCGAATATTCTGGGTTGTAGGGTCATGATTCATGAAACTATTTTGTACTTTACGTTTAGCCCACAGGTGCAATGGACATCTTCAGAGGTGTTCCTGCATCCGCCGTGTCCTTCCGGCAGGACTCAGCGGATCCTGGAGCACTTATGAAGATGTCCAATGCAGCTGTGGGACAAACATCAGAAACGAAACATTTTCATGTACCACTTCTGTGAATCGCCAGGCAATATGTGCACATCTGAAGCTGCGAACGTTATTCATTGATCTTGTTTACTGATATACCAGCTACAACTGCATTTGTAGCAGCTGACGGAGCAGGTGTGCTCTGATAGCTATGAATTGCAGTTACTTTGATTTAGAACTTTACTGCTACTGATCACACTACTGGCCGTTAATATTTTAACACCATGCATGCGACGTACAACAAACATCGTACTGGCATGTCGAGCTTCGGTATTCAAACAATTGGCATTTCAGCACAATGCACATTTTGCGCCGGCCGGTGTGGCCAAGCGGTTAAAGGCGCTACAGTCTGGAACTGCGTGACCGCTACGGCCGCAGGTTCGAATCCTGCCTCGGGCATGGATGTGTGTGATGTCCTTAGGTTAGTTAGGTTTAACTAGTTCTAAGTTCTAGGAAACTGATGACCTTAGAAGTTAAGTCCCATACTGCTCAGAGCCATTTGAACCAACACATTTTGCATAGATGAAAGATTAAGTAGCCGATTTATGATTCGTAAATTGCATTTTTAATGTTTGTTGTGGGGAGATCGTGTTATGTTGAAAAATGGCTCTGAGCACTATGCGACTTAACTTCTGAGGTCATCAGTCGCCTAGAACTTAGAACTAATTAAACCTAACTAACCTAAGGACATCACACACATCCTTGCCCGAGGCAGGATTCGAACCTGCGACCGTAGCGGTCGCTCGGCTCCAGACTGTAGCGCCTAGAACTGCACGGCCGATCGTGTTATGTCTCATGCAAGAAGGACAAACGTTCCGGAATTCAACAGCAGCAGGATAGCAACGTATCCCAAATTACATTTTATCGTTCCGCGATGTTACTGGGATTTGCCACGATTGTCATGCGAGTGTAGAATCTATGAGTTCATGAGGCTCATGCTCAACGCCATGAAGAACCTCAGCTGCCCATCAATTAGCGCCCGAGACGGCAGACGTATTATTCGCTCCGCCGAGCAGGATCACAGAGTCATGTCACATTCCTTGAGTCTAGGAGAAGGCCTGTTTACAGAGAAACAAGTATTGACGCTGAGAGCACGAAGGACTGTCAGCACTGTGACAACACTACGGTTTCGCATACGCCGGCAGAGGCGAGAGGCGCGCCCACAGCGCTGCGCATTACAGCGCTATAAACACGAGTGGCACCAAGTCGCCTTTTCAGGTGGAGGCGGGTCTGTGTTTTTTTTTTCTTATTTCTTTCTTTACTTTGACAGCTTTCCCAAAACCGATTTAACAAAAATTTACAAAATTAAATTTTGGATTAGAAGAAGGAAATACATGGAATAGTTTAGACTGAAGAGGAGAAAAGGCGATAGGAAAGGAAGAGATGGTAGTCCCACCACCGTAGGGGACTGAGGATGAGCGCCTTGGGATTTATCTTCAAGCCTCTGATCCTCAGTCTCCTAACCTTAGCCTAGGAAGTTCTATTCTATTCTATTTATGGCGATTGATATCTCTATTTATGTTCTATCTAGTTATTTATGTACAGGTTTAGAGTGCTGTGGTAGCTGATGGCAATTGCGACGGTGCGCCGACACTGTTTATGCCTAATTTCATACATTAATCTGTTGTCCGTTTCAGGTCTACTTATGTAAGTCTATTGCATGTCAGTTGTTTTATATTGAGACTTAGTTTAGCTCTTCCACACTATGGTGTCTGTCTGGGTGCTGCATATAGGTTTATTGTCTGTGTGGTCTTCCGTTCCTGTACTCTTTGTGGCATTCGTCAGAAATTTTGTCTGTTAGTGCGTTCAGTATGTCCCAAAGTTCAGGTGTTCTGATCGCATCGTATATGTGTTCCTCTGTCTGTAGGTGTTGTATCCCAGGTGTGTTCCTGTGCTGTCTGTATTTCCCGCAGAATAGGATTGTGTGCTCGGGGGTTCCCATACCTCCACATGTACACGTTGATGTGTCTCTAAGACTCACGCGATTTAAGTGCGTGGGATAAGGTCCGTGGCCAGTCAAGAAATGCACCATGCCGCGGCTACGATCGGCATGTTTCATTCTTAACCTTTCCGTTATGTTCGGAAAAAATGTATAGACTCTCCGTCCCTTATCGCTTGTACCCCATTCCTGTTGCCATGTGTCGATTTTCCATTTTTTGAGGTCCCGCTTATTGTTCAGCGGGGAACCAGTCAACATGTTGACCTGGTCTAGTCTGCCCATCTTTAACCAGTACAGAGCGGCCCGATATTTGATTGTGATATCTATCGGGAAGATTCCTAGCACAACACACAGTGCTTCAACTGATGTAGTGCCGAAGGCTCCCGATAGTCGCAGAAGGACGCTTCTCTGCCCTCGCCTAACCGCTGTTCTGTTTGTGGCGAGGTTGAAAATAATGGGTATACAAGACGATCACTTCTGGTTCAAATACCTGGCAGTATGGACAGAAGCCCTTATTTCCTGACGTCTTATCATCAACGTATCGCCGGCCGAAGTGGCCGAGCGGTTCTAGTCGCTGCAGTCTGGAACCGCGTGACCGCTACGGTCGCAGGTTCGAATCCTGCCTCGGGCATGGATGGGTGTCATGTCCTTAGTTTAGTTAGGTTTCAGTAGTTCTAAGTTCTAGGGGACTGATGACCTCAGAATTTAAGTCCCATAGTGCTCAGAGCCATTTTTTCAACGTATCCGTGACGTTACCTTTCAACAGCATAATGCAGTACGACGTGTTGCTCGTGCTGTCCTGACCCTCCACAATTCAAAGGATGTTCGACTGTTGCCCTGACCAGCACAATCCCCAGATCTCTCACTGGTCTCACGCATGGTCGTTTTTTGCTGAGAGTCTGACACCTCACCACACATCAGCCACCACGATTCCTGATGTCTGGCACAAAGGTGAAACAGCTTGGAATAACATACTCGTATCGGTTATAATAGGGGCGTTCGCATTTTCTCTCAATTCAGGTTGATTTTATTCAAGTTTCCATTACACCATATTATTTATCACTCTTCTGGTTGCAAAACGCTATTTTTCAACATAATCCCCGTTCATTGCGACAGCCCTACGCCACCATACTGGTAGGTCCTGCATGTCCGCGTGGTACCATTCCACTGGTCGACGTCGGAGCCAACGTCTTTCTGCATCAATAACTTTCCCATCACATACGTACTGCTTCCCCCGGAATGCACCCTTCATTGGGTCAAACAGGTGGAAGTCGGAAGGTGCGAGGTCCGGGCTTTACGATGGATGAGAAATAACAATGCAATGAAGCTTTGAGAGCTCCTCTGTGGTACACATATGTGGTGTAGCCTTGCATTGTCACAGGGAAGGAGAAGTTCGTTTGCTTGTTTGTGGAGGCGAACACGCTGAAGTCGTTTCTTCAGACTCTTCTGAGGGTACCGCAGTACACTTCAGAGTTGATAGGTGCACCATGAGTGAAAACATCAAACAGAATAACCACTTCAAAGGCGCAGAACACCGTTGCCGCAACTGTATTGGCTGAAGGTGCGGCTCTTCTCCGGAGTGTGGCGCAACTCCATCGATTGGCGTTTTGTCCCCAGTTGGAAGTGACGATTCCTTGTTTCCACGCCTGTGACGATATTCGACTAAAAATTGTGACTATCAGCCTCGAGATGCGCAAGCAGTTCCACACAGACAGTCCTTCTCGTTCTTTATAGTCTTCTGTTAGGCGGCGAGGAACCCATCGCGCACACTCTTTAAATAATGTAACTAATAGACGAGTGTGTCAGCATTAACAAAAGATACGTCCAGTTGTACAGAGAGGTGTTTGTTTGTGATGCGTCTATCACATCGAATGAGAGTGTCCACACGTTCCAACATTACACAAGTCACAGCTGTTTGTGGCGGCCGGCAAGCGGCAGGTGGATTGGTTTGAGCGACTTTATTGCGTTCATGACAGATGTCTCGTTCAACAACTCACCGTGTTTTTTTTTCACTGCCACATCTCCATAGACATTCTACAAATGCCTATGAATATCTACGGTGCTCTGCTTTTCCGCCAAAAGAAACTCAATGGCAAGTCACTGCTTGGAATACACCTCTGTTACAAACGCCATTTGGAAGCCCAGGTGCAGTGCCGCCACCTATCGGTACTTCATGAAACAAATTTCACAATTTTTTCGACCGAAACTGAAAGATAAATGTTTCGCATTATTAATTGAAAGTTTCTTGTACAAGCTCAGTTCGACTCGATGCCCAGCCAAGTTAGAGTCATTGTTAGAGTCACTGTTAATCCAGAGGCGACAGCTCTGTGTAAAAAAATGTCCATCCTGCATATCCCAAATCATAGGCTTCGACAAGGGAGACAAGAGAGGCACTTGCACCGTGCTGCCCTCTCCACCGCCCTAGAACTTGGCATAGAAGGTTTTTACTCGTTACGGAATTCTTACACACGTCTAGGCGTGATTACCCGTGATTCCGCTAAGACACTCGTTTAGTCAGTTGAAGCATTTCGTGGCTGATTGCAGTGAGACAGTATTATGGCTTTAGCAATTGCTTTCTCGGGGCTGGCGGTCTAGCGGCGCCGGCACGATCACGATACGTCAGTGTGGCCGCTCAGAGGTCTGGATGCAGAAAAAAAAAAAAAAAGAATTGAAGCTTTCACCGATGAACTTGAAGCGGTGTCCTGTGACGTCCATTCAGACCAAATGCCGAGAGTAATAACGACCAAATGAAGGGAAAGAAAGGATGGCTGGTAATGTCATCAATCCCTTCTGCGTTATTTGATCTTAAATTGTCCAAAATCCTCTTAAATTCTGATTCTATACTGTATCCCCCACCTTTCCTAAATCGATTCCCTTTCTTCTATCATATCAGACAAATTTTCCCCTCATAGAGGGGAATTCCGGTTGCACTCTTAATGTTACCACTCTTGCTTTTAATTTTACCGAAGGTTGTTTTGATTCTCCTATATGCTGAGTCCATCCTTCCGACTATCATTTCTTTTTCGATTTCTTCACATTTTTCATGCAGCCATGCTGTCCTGGCTTTTCTTCACTTCCCTTCTACTTCATTCTTCAGCGACTTGCACTTCTTTATTTCTGAATTTCCCTGAACATTTTTGTACTTCCTTCTTTTATCGATCAGCTGAAGTATTTCTTCTGTTACTCATGGTTTCTTTGCAGTTACCTTCTTTGTACCTATGTTTTTCTTTCCAGCTCCTGTGATTGCCCTTTTCAGAGATATCATTCCTCTTCAACTGTACTGTCTACTGGACTATTCTTTATTGCAGTATACACAACCTTAGAGAACTTACACAACCTTAGAGAACTTCAAGCGCATCTCTTCATTCCTCAGTACTTCCGTATCCCACTTCATTGCGTACTGATTCTTCCTGAATAACCCCTTCAACTTCAGCCTACTCTACGTCACTACTACATTGTGATCTGTGTCTGTATCTGCTCCTGGGCACGCCTTACAACCCAGAATCTGATTATCCATATTAAATCAAGGAAAATTTTACTCAGGGAGGCATAGCGCCCTTATAGGCATTGTACTGCGCTAATATCGGCCTCGCGGTCAGAGTACAATTCAGTTAACTTTTAAAAGTTTCCATCGTTGCAAGATAAATACCTAAGCAGTTCACTGCATTACAGTTCCTATCAAATGTAAACGTCTAGTGACGAAGGCTGTTAATAGTGGCGTACTGAGAACGCATAAAATGTATCATATATGAATAAAAGTTTACAACATTTATTAATGAATAAAGTATATGCAGTACTTAACTCTCTGCTGAAGAGCAGCAACGTTAGATACAACATTTGCCTAGGAATCACTTTCCATTAAAGTCCTAATCAGATTAAGTTACATTTCCAAAAACTCCTTTCACCGAGTGATGAACTTGGTGAAGGAGTGGGAGCCGTCAGAGACGGGTGGTGAACGTAAGTCGCACTAGCTGCTGGGAAGATGGCCTTAGAAGTAAACCAGCTGACTATTCAGTTGAACTCCATTTGCCTCACAACTTCGCTCTGCTGCCGACTGTCTATGCGGTCCTCTAAATACTCTGCGGGCGGAAGGATTCTGAGCAAAGCTCTAGTTCGTCATGTGACCGGCGCAGCAAAATAATGCGTTATAAGCGGTGCTCTGTGCTCTCTCCACTGCTTCCTCCCTAGGCAGCGCGCCGTCCCGCCACACACGCCTGCTGTGCAAGCAACCCCGCAGACTGTTGTAACACAGGGGTACAGAAGTGAGCAAATTGATCAAATTAATGGTGACAAGACAAACTTTAACTGTGCACATTTATTACTGTATGAGAGTAGTTACGTAAATCTGATAAATTTCCACGAAAGAATGGAACATTTTAGAAAGAGATTTTCACTCTGCAGCGGAGTGTGCGGTGATATGAAACTTCCTGGCAGATTAAAACTCTGTACTGGACCGAGACTCGAAGAGTACTTGCCAGCGGAAGTCAAAGGTCCCGAGTTCGAGTCTCGGTCCAGCACACAGTCTTAATCTGCCACGAAGCTTCATATAAGCGCACTCTCATTCTGGAAACATCCCCCAGGCTGTGGCTAAGCCATGTCTCCGCAATATCCTTTCTTCCAGGAGTGCTAGTTCTGCAAGGTATGCAGAAGGGCTTCTCTGAAGTTGGAAGGTACGAGGCGAGGTACTGGCGGAATTAAAGCTGTGAGGACGGACCGTGAGTCGTACTTGGGCACCTCAGTTGGTAGAGCACTTGCCTGCGAAAGGCAAAGGTCCCGAGTTAGAGTCTCGGTCCGGCACACAGTTCTAATCTGCCAGGAAGTTGCAATGGAACATTTTTGTTGTGCCATCACGGACGATCGTATCAAGTAATTCAACAATCTATAGCGTACAGTTTATTGCTGACAGCCGTCTGAATTGGTCAGTGTGTTGATTGCGACTGAACGTGGAGAAAACCGAATATCGTGTTTTTATTACACATTTTCATTTAAAGGGTTGGACTGCAGCACAAATCAAAACAGAATTTGATGAAGTTCAAGCGGATTGTGCACCATCATTGAAGATTATTTACTTCTGGATTAATGAATTTTAATGTGCTCGGACAAGAACCGAAGGCGAAGAGCGCTTCGGCCGTCCAATTGAAGTCACCACAAAGGAAACGATTGAGAAAATCCGTGATATGGTAATAGAAAAGCGGCAAATAAAAATTCATGATATTGCTGAGACTGTAGGAATCTTAAATGAGCGTGTGCACAGTATACTGCACGGAAAATAGGCTGTGAAGGAGATGTATGCGAGGTGGGCGCCGCGATCGCTCATAGTCTGCTTAAAGCGCACCCGGTATAATACTTCAACTCAATGTCTGACTAAATATTTCGCAAGAGTTTTTGTGCCGATTAGTGACTGTTGATGAAATCTGGATCAATCATCATGCACCAGAGTCAAGACGGCAGTCAAACCAATAGACATAGTCTGGTGGAAGTGCATCGAAGATGGCAAAGACCATTTTATCAGCTGGTAAGGTCATGGCCATTTTTTTGAGATTTCCAAGGAATAATCCTCATAGATTACTTGGATAAAGGTAGAACCATAACTGAACCACATTATGCTTCACTTTTGCATAGTTTCAAACTTGCGTTGGCTGAAAAAAAAAACCAAGACTGGCATGCAAAAAAGTGCTCTTTCACCAGGATAATGCACCATCCCACGCATCTGCGATAACAATGGCGAAAGTGCATGAATTGAACTCTGAATTGCTTCCTCATCCGCCCTATTCACCGGACTTAGCCCCAAGTGACTTGTTCCTGTTCCTTAACTCAGAACTTTGGCTTTCTGGAAAGAAATTTTCATCAAATGCGGAAGTGATAGTTGCAGTCAACGAATATTTTGCAGAGTTTGACAGAAACTATTTTTCTTGCTTTTTTTACCAGACTTACCAAACCAACCTCGTATAATACAGTTAGTAGTTCACTGAACATTAGTAACAGTAATTAATGTGTTCTGCTGCTTTAATGATCTTCTGAACACACTGTGGCATAGATTCGACCAGGTTAGAGCAAATGTGTCCAAGTTCGTTGTCTTGGAACCACATGCTTACCACATTTACTAACATGTATTCTTTTGTGGAATAGTCCGTTTAACCTTTTAATAATACTCCACAAGCTCTCGACGGCATATAAGACAGGCGAATACCACGCCACTGAAGCATATCAGCGTTGTTTTCTTCCATGAACTTCTTGACTTCTTTAGAAGTGTGACACATGGCCAGCTCAAGTTGAAACGTTCTTCCACCATCTGCAAATTCTGAGCCTAAGGATTTCCACGTAATTGGTTGAATTCACCACACAGTCAACTGGAACTAGTGCCTCAGGGCCATTTGCAGTGAAGGAAACCCAACACATTTTTCTGGGTTGGTATTTTACAGTCTGTTCAATACACAACTATCACTGCGTGAAGGGTGCTTGGCCTCACAACTCTTTCTCTGTACCATTGAACAATAAAATGTGACTCATCAGTGAGAATTACATGTTGACAGCCATTGGAGGTCCAAGATTTATATATCTTGGGCCATTCCAATCGTTTCTTTCTTTCGTGTTAGGTGTTAACAACTGCTTCTTTCTTGGCTTTCGTGCCTTCCGCCCACAATTCCAACATCCAAGCATGTCCCAAGGAACTTTGCATCGTAATTCAGAATAACACAGGCTCTGCAGTATCATATTTTTCTATATGTTTGTAAGTAGGCTGTTTAGGTTTTTATGTTGGTAACGCCACGTAGCGCTCTATATGAAAATCACTGACTGTGCTGTGTGGTGTCTGTGGCTGGTTTGCATTGTTGGAATATTCGCTGTTGAAGTGTTGGGGAGTTGGATGTGAACAGCGTGTAGCGTTGCTCAGTTGGAGGTAAGCCGCCAGCAGTGGCGGATGTGGAGAGAGAGAGAGAAAGAGAGAGAGAGAGAGAGAGAGAGAGATGGCAGAATTTTGAGAGCGGACTATCTGGATGTGTGTCCATCAAAAAGAGTAAATTTGTAATACTGGATATCATGAACTGCTATATATTTATATATATGATGACTTTCGAGTATTATTAAGGTAAATACATTGTTTGTTCTCTATCAAAATCTTTCATTTGCTAACTATGCCTATCAGCAGTTAGTGCCTTCAGCAGTTAGTGCCTTCAGCAGTTAGTGCCTTCAGCAGTTAGTGCCTTCAGCAGTTAGTGCCTTCAGCAGTTAGTGCCTTCAGCAGTTAGTGCCTTCAGCAGTTAGTGCCTTCAGCAGTTAGTGCCTTCAGCAGTTAGTGCCTTCAGCAGTTAGTGCCTTCAGCAGTTAGTGCCTTCAGCAGTTAGTGCCTTCAGCAGTTAGTGCCTTCAGCAGTTAGTGCCTTCAGCAGTTAGTGCCTTCAGCAGTTAGTGCCTTCAGCAGTTAGTGCCTTCAGCAGTTAGTGCCTTCAGCAGTTAGTGCCTTCAGCAGTTAGTGCCTTCAGCAGTTAGTGCCTTCAGCAGTTAGTGCCTTCAGCAGTTAGTGCCTTCAGCAGTTAGTGCCTTCAGCAGTTAGAATCTTTTATTTAGCTGGTAGTATTGGCGCTGGCTGTATTGCAGTAGTTCGAGTAACGAAGATTTTTGTGAGGTAAGTGATTCATGAAAGGTATAGCTTATTGTTAGTCAGGGCCATTCTTTTGTAGGGATTATTGAAAGTCAGATTCATACGAAACGTCCCCTTAGAAAAACTAGGGAATTACTGTGCTAATAACCTCTACGTTATTTGATTTTCAAAACTGAGCAAAACTGAACGTACACAGACAATTCTCTCTTTACTTATTCTGATCAACACTAAACTGACACAAAATATTTTTAGCGCAACGCAATCTGAATTTCAATAATCCCTACAAAAGAATGGCCATGACTAACAATAACCTATACCTTTCATGAATCGCTTACCTCACAAAAATCTTGATTACTCGAACTACTGCAATACAGCCAGCTAAATAAAAGATTCTAACTACTGAAGGCACTAACTACTGATACGCATAGTTAGCAAATGAAAGATTTTGATATAGAACAAACAATGTATTTACCTTAATAATATTCAAAAGTCATATATATATATATATATATATATATATATATATATATATATATATATATATATATATATATAAAATCAGTTCATGATATCCAGTATTACAAATTTACTCTTTCTGATGGCCACACATCCAGATCGTCCGCTCTCAAAATTCTGCCATCTCTCTCCCCACATCCACCACTGTTGGCGGCTCACCTCCAACTGAGAAACGCTATACGCTGTTCACATCCAACTGCCCAACACTACAGTAGCGAATATTCCAACAATACAAACCAGCCACAGACTTCACACAGCACAATCAGTGATTTTCATATAGAGCGCTACGTGGCGTTAGCAACATAAAAACCTAAACAGCCTACTTACATGGGCCGGCCAGTGTGGCCGAGCGGTTCTAGGCGCTTCAGTCTGGAACCGCGCGACCGCTACGGTCGCAGGTTCGAATCCTGCCTTGGGCATGGATGTGTGTGATGTCCTTAGGTTAGTTAGGTTTAAGTAGTTCTGAGTTCTAGGGGACTGCTGACCTCAGATGTTAAGTCCCATAGTACTCAGAGCCATTTGAACCATTTGAACCATTTTTTGAACCTACTTACATGTTGAATCAGTTCTCCAGTCGCCCATTTCTTCAATTTCTCCACGTCTTTTCTGCAGCGATTTCGCAGTGGCTGCCCTGAAATTCCTATTTATTTCATTCCTAGGGGATTTATATCGCTATATTCCTGTCTGTCCCTAAAAGCTTTTATACTTCCTTCTTTTGTGGATCAACTGAAATGTTTCTTCTATTACCAAAGACTTTTTGATAGCTACTTTCCTAGTACGTATGTTTGTACGTCTAACATCTGTGATCGCCCTTTTTAGAGATATCCATTTCTCTTCAACTGAACTCTCTGCTCTGGTATTCGTTATCGCAGATCCACACCCTCAGCGAACTTCGGGGTCTAATCATTCCTCAGTACTTCAGTAGCCCGCTTCCTTCTACATTGATTCTTCCGGACGGTTCTCTTTAACTTCACCATGTTCATCGTTACTAAATTGTGATCTGAGTCTATATCTGTTTCTGGGTACGCCTTACAACCCAATATCTGATTTTGGCTTGGCTTTGAGCACTATGGGTCTTAACATCTACGGTCATCAGTCCCCTAGAACTTAGAACTACTTAAACCTAACTAACCTAAGGACATCACACAACACCCAGTCATCACAAGGCAGAGAAAATCCCTGACCCCGCCGGGAATCGAACCCGGGAACCCGGGCGTGTCTGATTTTGGATTCTAACTGGAATCTTCCCGTATCTCCCGGTCTTTTCCAAGTATGCTTCACCTCTTTATGATTCTTGAACAGTGTATTCGCTATTGCTAGCTGAAATTTATTGCAGAACTCAATTAGTCTTTCCGTTCTCTCATTCCTAGCACCAATCCCATATTCTCTCATAATCCTTTCTTCTACTCCTTCCCCAACAATGGCATTCCAACCCATGATCATTAGATTTTCATCACAGTTCACATACTGAATTACCCGTTCAGTGTACTCTTATACTTTCTCTCTCTCTTCATCTGCTTGCGACGTTCGCATATATACTGGAACTAACGTTGTCGGGATCAATTTGCTGTTGAATCTGATGAGAACAACCCTATCACCGAACAGTTCACAGAAGCTCACCCTCTGTCCTACTTTTCTATTCATAAGGACTCCTACTCCGATTAAATTTTCTGGTGCTTTTGATATTCCCTATGCTCGACTCCCCATTTCACATCGGTTATTCAGCCGGCCGAAGTGGCCGTGCGGTTAAAGGCGCTGCAGTCTGGAACCGCAAGACCGCTACGGTCGCAGGTTCGAATGCTGCCTCGGGCATGGATGTTTGTGATGTCCTTAGGTTAGTTAGGTTTAACTAGTTCTAAGTTCTAGGGGACTAATGACCTCAGCAGTTGAGTCCCATAGTGCTCAGAGCCATTTGAACATCGGTTATTCCATCTTCTTCTCATTGTCACCTCCCCCTTGGCAGTCCCCCATCTACGTGTATATTGAGTCATTGCATTTCTTATTTCCGATTTTCTAGCTTTCTTCCTATGTTCGAATTTCTGACATTCCATGCGTCGATTCGTAGAAACTTATCCCGTAATCGGTTTTCCATCTTCTTCTCATAGGCACCTATCACTTGGCAGTCCCTTCCTGGAGATCCGAAAGGGTAACTAATCCCGAACCTTTTGCCAATGGATAGATCATCATGTCTTTTTTTTTCAATTACACGCCACACAGCGCCTTTAATGAAGTGCTTCCCATTGCGCTGTGCGCTCTCATGCCGTTGATCATTGGGGAGCCTTCCGCGTTATGGGGGCCGTTTCCCATCCCAAGGGCAAGTGAGTGCCCTGAACCTCTGTCCGCACCTACGTCCTCTTTGACATGTCTGCTTGCAGAACGAGGGTGACTTCTTATGCCGGAAGTCTTCAGCCGCCACTGTTGATTATTTTTATTCAAAATTTGTTTTGCAACAAGGCATGCAAAAATCTTTAACAACAAGGTGTGCGGGCAATAAAAATACGTGCAACCGTAAACAAGTAAAGCTGAAAGTAAGCTAAGAGGAGTTACACCGCAGATAAGACACTTAGACCAACGGCTGCCGAATTCTTCTGACGGAACACTTTGAGAATCCTGGTACTTTTATGGAACACCTTATGTTTTTTAGAGGCTGATAAAAATTTTAAAAAATGAGAACTCATTCTATTCAGTGACTGCCTCAATACTGAATCATAACTAATAACACAGAAAACACAACAAATTTTTAAAAAATAATTAGTACGTCAAATTGCCGTGAAAAAACGGTATGTGATTAACAGATTCTCGAAGAGCCCTTTTCACCTTGCGCGAAACACCAGTGATCTCGGAACACGGTTTGGGAAACCTTGTCCTAGACCAAGGTAAACATAGCTACAATTACCCTTCTACTAACTTAATTTGCCTATAGAAGAATAACATTTCCACCATCTCTTCGTTCGTATACAACACAAAAGTTCAATTGAAGACGGCTAACTGAATGACCGGCGTGTACTTTTCTTGTGTTTTCATTTGTTTACTGTCAACTCCAACAAGTGGACGAGTTCCTTTACCCAGGACACCTGCGCTGTGTACTAGCACAATGAAGTCAGTCATTTTTATGTTACGGTGTTAGTAATGTCGTGCTTACGTGAATTGTAACACGTTTTTGAACAGATCTTGAGGTGAGGAAGCAGATTAAAAATAAAAAAAATGCAAGCCATCCACAGAGGAATATTCAGTATTTAGGGATATGACAGGAAGTATGATTTGAAGCAAATACTTCACATGAACATAAGCCCTTTCCGAATGGCTTGCGGGAAAATACACTTTTAATGTAGTCGGACTACGCTGCACAGTATTGACAATGTTTTGCTCTTCCCACACAGGTTGTTGAACTACACGTTCAGAAGAAAAACGTGAACTTGGAAGAATACCTGTGTCTCGCAGTTTGAACACTCTATGGTTAAGAATTCGATGTGTCGGAATACGCCGGCGGTATTCTTCGAAAGCAGCAGGAGCGCTACCATCACAGAAGCTGTAACGTACAAATCTGCATGTTCTTCATTACTGTACGAACACAGTAAGCCGATGCCTGTCTCTGATACTCTCTCAGCCACTCGCACTACTTCAGTCACATTGGGTTATGGACGAACAGTGTGTTCAATAGGCTACTTTAATGGCAAAAAGACGTCCCGAGCAAAGAGATTGAAAGCAACGAGGTAGGGTGTGAAGCGAGACATCAAGTGATTTTCGTTTTGTATTATAGATGCTATTTAAAATATGTAAGCCAATGACTTTTCATAGTCAGAAAATGTAGATTTAGTGCATGTCAGTGATTGAGATGAAAATGAACAACACGCTATCTCTGAATTTTTGTAAGTTATTCTTCAATTGTTTTTGTCACAGCTAACGGACAGTGTATTGAGTTTCTGTAATTACTTAGTAACGCTTTCCGGAATAGCGGCTTGTCGGCGAACAATTAGCAGCCACTTTTTACATTTCATGTAGATTGCTACTATCGGTAGAAAATTTTTCCAGATCCTGCAGTTACTAGGTCCCTACGAAGTCCGATGTTTCAGTGCTATCAAATTGACGCACCTGCAATAATTATTATTCATGTGGTCGTGAATTAGAAATTCCGGCCGTATTATTCCGGCAGCGGACATGCCTTAATCTCAAAATCATAATAACTGACAATATTTATTCTTTTGCCCTTATAATTCTTCCTTTCGGTCTGAAAGGAGTTATAAGTGGGCTGGGATAAAACGCCAAATAGTTTGCGTATGTACGACACATACGTGCCCGTCACTAGCCTAGAAACAAATGCACATTAAATGTGTTCTATCTCTGAAACCATTCGGAATAGGGCATTTGTCTTTGTGATGTTTTTTGCTTCAAATGAGCGTTCCTGTGATATCCCTGAATACTGACAATTCCTCCTGGGACACCCTGTATAGGATGCTGTTTAAAAAAGACATAAGGCTGTTCATACCTTGGTATCGGATGAAGCTACAAGGAAGGCAATCGTGCAGGTTAATGACCCCTCGGTAGCTAAACAACCTTTTATTTATTTGCTTCTACATAAAAAGTTATTAAGTGTGGTCAATATACCTGGGACAAACTGCATTGCCTAACCGCAGCCTTAATCTGACTGTAAGTGGAGCACTTCCGTACTTTATTGTACAGGGATTATTTAATTTTTAAAAAATGTTCACGTTCGACCTAGATGTGCTGCAGGCCAGCCGAATGGCCCAAGCTTGACTAAATAGCAGCGACGTCCGGACTAATGATGTCATAAATCCAATTTACGGATCCAGACTTTTGTAAAAGAGAAGCGCCGCCATTCTAAATGAGAGATTAATTAAAAATTTTGCGAGTGAAATTAACTGTAGCTGCAGCGCTTGCTTCGGTCTCTGTTTACTCTCAAAATATTCAGTTTGTTATACCCGTTGAGAAGGCTACAGCACTATTCATTTCCGTGTGAAAGTGCTTCTCCTTCATTTGTTTATATTTCCTGATATTCGTGTGATGCAGTCTCGTACGTATCGTTAATTTAAAATATTAGACTTTTAACTGCTTGAAGGAATACAGTAATCAGACACTTTTTATATAGCGGTATTTTATGCAACGAACATTCACCGATCTCCGACTTGGGCAAGACATTTAGATCTTCATCAGTACAACTTTATTATCAACTGCATTTTAAATGCTGCACCTTCCTGTACAACGTTGCGATTCGTCTTGTAATATTATTGAACTTTCCGTCGTATGAAAGCTGTAAGTAACCTTGGAAACGCGTTCACAAAGCTACGTATTAAATGATCAACTTATAAGATGAGACCCATTCTTTGAAAGACATTTGGTTTATATAATTTACGTCACTGTAAAGATGTGCATCTAGCGCAAAAACTAATACATCGACTGCGCAGTCAGAGAAACATTTTAACAGAAGTTGAACTGAGCGTTCCGCTTCGATCTAAATAAAAAATATGAGAGTAAGAACTTTTGTAGATCTTCAGATTTTATCGCATTTCTTCTTGTAATGTGAAATGGTAAATAAAAGGTCGATTGTGAGCCATAAAAATGAACGGTCTTGCCAGCGTACAGACAACAATTGGTAAAATTCAAGTAATTTATGTTCGATCCCGTACATCGGCAAGTTATTGTCATAAAAGTGTTAAACAGTGAAAGAATTGCATCGAAAGAAAGAGAAAGATAATGAATGTAATTTGTGATATAGACGTGAGCCAAGAAGCGATCACAGGACAGGCTGAAATCTTATCACACTAACAGTCAGGAAATTACTTATGTAAGTTATACTGTTTATAAATAAGCCCTAATCGGTTGTGAAAATTATTTGACTGTATTTAGTGTTTATCAGAATTCTTATTCTATTCTCTCCCTTTTTTACCTCCATGTCATACTATTTTTATAAATATCAATCAGCATTTACTACAGCAGAGAACAGAGCGGCACCATGGTCGTAGACATAAGACCGTTCCTTGTTTTCTACACAACTCAAAGCCGCTTCATAGATTGATGATTTCATTTGCAAATGCAATTTTTATTGTTCATTGTTAAACGTCTTTTAGGTAATTATAAAATCATATTGATTACCTAAAGGAATCCGTGTTGTTCTTTTCCAAATAATAGAAGCCTTTGCGTAATCAAAAGCTAGCCTCCTTCTGCCAACGATCAGGAGCCGACGAGAAGACGGACGTCTTCGGCGTCTTTTGTGTTTCCCGTGGCAAAGCTGTGCCAAACTGGGAACACGACATTCTAGTATGAAATACAACATCCACATAAATATTAGATTAAAATTTAAAAAAATTGAAATATATCAATATTTAATTTAATTTTTTTTATCATACTAGAGTCTGGGTACTTCTTTGAACTGTTTGTTAACAGCACAGGATAGGCCTTAACACAGTATCTTATTTCTGCAGTTCATAATGACTAGCAAAGAACAATTGCAGAACCGCAGCAATAGAAGTGAAACCCATACGACAAGACTAGATCATGAGGAACAACAACTCCTTTCTCACTCGCATCATATTGCTTCGCACATTTAAATGCTTATGCATCACTTCAAAGGGCGGTAAAATTAATATCACAAAGAGACATTACGCAAAATAAATTCTTACGGAACACCGCATCAACAATGCGGCTACACTGACTTCTGTACCAGACAAAACATACTTGTATTACGTGGTTCTCTTTGACGCAACCTCGTTAATCGCAAAAGCAGAGTTGTTCGGACTCCTGGGAAGTGTAAAAACACCATTTCTCTTCGCCACAGACATGAACATTGGTGTCGGCATATATTTTTGTCCAAGATGGAACGAGATTCTAACATCGGCATTCTTTCTAAAACTCATTTGGTAAATTTGAGGCCCATTTTGAAGCCAGTTTTCTGGCAGTACATTTAAATCAAAAGCCTGCTGTTCTAAATAGTAGCATAATTTAAATGCACTGGTAGGAAATAATACAATAAAACATTTACTGTTAACTAATTTTCTTTTGTTTTTATAGACCGCTGTTGATGCCTAATGGGGATAAGTGAAATATATTTGGTTAAAAACAAAATAAACATTCAATTGCAAAAGCGGAACATCATTTGTTCTTACTAGGAAAACAACAAATAAATCAATAACGTTGGTAACAATGAAAATTAAAAATCTTCAGCAGAAAAATACCCTACACAAAAAAATTACTCTAAAAAAATGCTTTTCATTGGAATGGAGTACAAGCAAATAAACATAAAAAATGCCTTAACAACTTTTATGCCTACTACAACACTTCTGGGTTTTTATTAGCATTCACTTCCGTAATTAACGTTCAACAAAATATGTTTTGAAAGCCACATTGTTTGGATTTCTTGGGTAAATAGTAACCTAGGCGCAGCATTCGATTAGTTGAATGTGTGAAACCACACAATTGTCAAATATTCGATTTGGTATAATAGCCGAAACTTATTTTTTGAAATAGTTAATAGTCTGTGCCTAAAATCCCTGAAGGGAGCAAAATCTCCCTCTTGCATGTATTTCGGGCGCCTATGAGTACGAATGACAGTGGATAATGTCACGAACTTGCTTAGATTATTCGGAAATGACGCTCTTAACCCCTTATTGCATAGTGTAGCTGATCAGCTACAGACTTCATTTCTTCGATGTATCCTATACTGAGCAACATTTTGTAACAAATTCGTTATGTAGTTAACTGTATACGCTCTACTGCAGCTGCTAAGCTGCTAGAAGTTCTTCATAGCGATCGTTAAGTGGCAGGATCAACTGAACCAGGTCGACAATCAGCTGTGTGGATGCACTGCCGCGCGTGTTTTTTGGCGGAAAGTAGAGACGTTTTTCTGGTGTTTGTACACTGATTTGTGGGTTTGAAAATTACTTTTTTATTTTGAAAACGTAAGTAGACTTGGTGCAGACAGTTAATTCGAGAGTCTTCACTAAATTAGGACCGTTTTTGTGTTCGTTGCGATTGTCAACAATAATGCTTTGGTTTTTTTTTTTTTTTTTTAGCTTTTCCTCATTACAGAGGCTTATCTCCAACATAATAATTAACTCGGAAATTACAATACAAAGAATAAACGTTCTTACACTATATTTTCAAAATATTCCTCCAGGTGTTTCGATCTTGTGTGTCCTCTTCCTCTGCGCCCATTCTCCTCATTGTGTACTGTACATTTTGGAGCCAGGTGGTCATAGGTCGTCATCTTCTTCTACCCTCCGGTTCCCACTCCAGTATCAATTTTGGTATTCTGGCTTTCTCCATTCGTCGTACATGCCCATACCACTGTAATTTCTTCCTATCCATTACGTCATATATTCTTTCTTTTATTTCCATTCTCATTATTTCAGTGTTCCTTATCTTTTCTTTCCTGTAGACTCTTGCCGATCTTCTCCAGAAGTCCATCTCTAGAGCTTGTAATTTTTTAATGTGCTTCAGGTGAATTGTCCAGGTCTCCGTTCCATACAGAACCACACACTCTAATATGGATTTGTATATTAATTTTTTAGCTCTGCTCATTACATTACTGCTCCATAAGACTAACAAGGGAACCTCCCCATCGCACCCCCCTCAGATTTAGTTATACGTTGGCACAGTGGATAGGCCTTGAAAAACTGAACACAGATCAATTGAGAAAACAGGAAGAAGTTGTGTGGAACTGTGAAAAAATAAGCAATATATACAAACTGAGTAGTTCATGGGAAGATAGGCAACATCAAGGACATTGGGACCGCAGGAGCGCAGTGGTTTCGTTGTAACGTGAGCAGCTGCGGAACGAAAGGTCCTTGGTTCAAATCTTCCCTCGAGTGAAAAGTTTAATTTTTTATTTTCAGGTTATGTGACAAACTCTTGTTTTCATCACTTTTTTGGGAGTGATTATCACATCCACAAGAAAACATAAATCGAGCAAGGTAGAAGAATCTTTTTACCCATTCGCCAAGTGTACAAGTTAGGTGGGTGGACAACATATTCCTGTCATGTGACGCACATGCCGTCACCAGTGTCGTATAGAATATATCAGATATGTTTTCCTGTGGAGGAATCGGTTGCCCTATGACCTTGCAATCAAATGTTTTCGGTTCCCATTGGAGAGGCACGTCCTTTCGTCTACTAATCGGACGGTTTTGCGATGCGGTCGCAAAACACAGACACTAAACTTATTACAGTGAACAGAGACGTCAATGAACGAACGGACAGATAGTAACTATGCAAAAATAAAGAAAGTAAAATTTTCACTCGAGGGAAGACTTGAACCAAGGACCTCTCCTTCTACAGCTGCTCGCGCTACCACGGGACCACAGCGCTCCTGAGCTTACATTGTCCATGATGTTGCCTATGTCGCCCATGGCCTACTCAGTTTGTATATTTTGCTTATTTTTTCACAGTTCCACACAACTTCTTCCTGTTTTCTCAATTGACCTGTGTTCAGTTTTTCAAGGCCTGTCCACTGTGCCAACTTATAACTAAATCTGAGGGGGGTGCGATGGGGAGGTTCCCTTGTAAGTTAGGCATCCTAGTGACCTTCCGTCCGCTACTAATTCTTTTATTGATTTATGACTCTGATTTTCCCTCGATTTCTAAAATGAATCCCAAATAACAGAAAGTGTTTATCTTTTTGATTTTCTTTCCTTCAAGGTATAGCTCATCTGAATCATTAGTCAAATGTTCTGTTTTTTGGTAATTAATCTTCAAACCCCACGTTTTGTATGCTACTGCCAGTTGATTGCATATATAGTTAGCATCCTCCCCATCTTGTGCTACAACTACTTGATCATCAGCAAACAATAAATAATGTAGGTACACTCCATCTCTTATTTCTAATCCCATACTACTAATGCTTTGTTAATTTAATTTTTAAAAAAATTTCAATATTTTTTCGTAGTGTAGGCACTATAAAATAAACGTGGTAAGTTTTACAGCTTGAAATAAAAAATCATGCATTTAAGGGTTAAATGCAGGGATGTAAAATCGATGGGAGATTTTTGTGTAGTATTGGAAAACGTGTTCAACCCAAAGAAATGTCTCCTGATTCAATTGTAATGGAGTTGGCAGCGTCAGGTACTGTCGATCCCTTTTTGGTGAGTAGGAAGGAGGTGGAGAGGGCAGGTGTAGGTTCGTCAGGGTGGCTGTTCCGACCTCCTCATCCTGAGTGTTCGATTTCTTTAGACGAGAGCTGGAGAAAATTAACAAATATTCGTGGTGCAACCATATGTATTAATACAATCGAGTGAGACGGCTCTAGAAGTATGTTTCAGTGTGGATGAACTAATATCTTTCGAACCCGTACGGTAATCAACAGTTTACGAGTTGGAGGTGTAAAGAACGTGGGGGATGCTGAATGCAGCGAGTGGTAAGCTGAGTATTTGTGTCGGGCTGGAGACGTGCCCGGCTGGCCGAGACGGTTAAGGCAACCTTTCTAGAGAAGCGGAGCATCCGGGTTGGAGACCTGGTCCCGCACAGATTTTCAACTTTTGCAGTACCGTTCCCCCTTTCTATATTTCAGAAAATATAAGTTTATTATACACTGAAGAGCCAAAAAAGCCGGTACACCAATCTAATATCGTGTAGGGCCCCAGCGAGCCCCCAGAAGTTCCGCAATACGACGTGGCATGGACTCTATAGTGTCTGAAGTAGTGCTGGAGGGAACTGACACCATGAATCCTGCAGGGCTAGCCATAAATCCGAAAGAGTACAAGGGGATGGAGATCTCTTCTGAACAGCACGTTGCAAGACATTCCTGATATACTCCATTATGTTCATGTCTGGAGAGTTCGGTGGCCAGCGAAGTGTTTAAACTCAGAAGAGTTTCCTGGGGCCACTCTGTAGCAATTCTGGATGTGTGGAGTGTCGCATTGTCCTGATGTAATTGCCCAACTCCGTCGGAATGGACAATGGACATGAATGGATGCAGGTGATCAGACAGGATGCTTACGTACGTATCACCTGTAAGAGTCGTATATAGACTTGCCAGGGGTCTCATATCAATCTAACTGCACACGCCCCACACCAGCTTGAACAGTCCCCTCCTGACATGCAGGGTCCTTGGATTCTGGGGGTTGTCACTATACAATTACACAGCCATCCGCTCGATACAATTTGAAACGAGACTCGTCCAACCACGGAACATGTTTCCAATCATCAACAGTCCAACGTTGGTGTTGACGGACCCAGGTGAGGCGTAACGCTTTGTGCCGTGCAGTCATCAAGGGTACAGAGTGGGCCTACGGCTCCGAAAGCCCATATCGATGATGTTTCGTTTGATGGTTCGCACACTCACACGTGTTGATGGCCCAGCATTTAAATCTGCACCAATTTGCAGAAGGGTTACACTTCTGTCACCTTGAACGATTCTCTTCAGCCGTCGTTGGTCCCGTTCTTGCAGGATCTTTTTCCGGCCGCAGCGATGTCGGAGATTTTATGAACTGGATTCCTGATATTCGCGGTACACTCGTGAAATGGTCGTATGGGAAAATCCCCACTTCATCGCTACCTCAAAGATGCTGTGTCACACCGCTAGTGCGCTGACTATAACACCATGTTCAAATTGACTGAAATCTTGATGACCAGCCATTGTAGCAGCAGTAACCGATCTAACAACTGCGCTAGACACTTGTTGTCTTATATAGGCGCTGCCGACCGCAGCGCGGTATTCTGTTTACATATCTCTGTATTCGAATACGCATGCCTACACTAGTTTCTCTGGCGCTTCAGTATAGCTGAAGAGTGGAAACTGAAAACGTTGCAAGTGCCACTTTTTCACAAAACACGTTTACAGTGCTACTATGTTCTCAGGATTCTGTTTCATGTCCCTGGACTTCATCCAGATGCCAAACCATGAAAAAAGTGTTTCAGACATGCGTTAGTACATGGTTATGTGCTATGCAGTACTCCCCTCTCGAGTTCTAAGTGCTATGCGGCAAGATCTCCTCCATTCAGTCTAGGATGGTTTGAAGAGAGAGAACACTGTTGTGGACCAAGCTAGAGGCACACAACGAACACCGCGATAGGCCGCCACCACATAGTCACAACCACTCGCTTGGGGTCTCTCTTCTATGTGCAGCATCCTCTAGATGGTGTTCACAAGCATGAACTTCTTCCTGCTTCTGCGACACTTCCTTCAGCGCGCCATATGCATATTTCGATAGTGTCGGCAGACACCTTAGGGAACACCGTCACTTGCGAATTACAGTGCTTCCACCTTGGACTGGCGGGCATGGAAATCAGTCCACCGACAGGAACCAAATTGGGCGCGCCACGGACACTCAGTTCCGAATCGGCAATTAGTTCAATTCAGTAACTGTAGCTAGATCACGACAGTATTCTAAAGACTACTTTCCGACTTAACAGTCGCTATTTGCGGAGTCATTAATAGCGAGAGTGTCTGTAATCGCTACTATCACTTATATTAACAATGTCATAGACTGCCAAGAGAAAGCAAAGTTACATACATCTCATTATACACACATCAAAAAAAGTTTTCCATCACCCCGGTTCCCAGAACTCCTGAAGATAGACGTTGAATGTGGATATTGTATCACAGACACAGTCCCTTTGACTGTTCAAAGATGTCACTAAACCCGCCCAAAGATGTAAACAACCAAGCATCAGCAGCGCCTATTAGACGGAGGGGGTCCGACAGCCGATCAGTTCCAGTCATTCCACCAGGAAGCAGGTACACGGCTCGTGTTGTCTGAAGTTCAACCATGCCTAGAAGGCCAATACCGCAGTTCGATCGCGTCCGCATTTTTACATCAACATCTACATCTACAGGGATACTCTGTAAATCACATTTAAGTGCCTAGCAGAGGCTTCATCGAACCACCTTCACAATTCTCTATTATTCCAATCTCGTATAGCGCGCGGAAAGAATGAGCATCTATATCTTTCCGTACGAGCTCTGATTTCCCTTATTTTATCGTGGTGATCGTTCCTCCCTATGTAGGTCGGTGCCAACAAAATATTTTCGCATTCGGAGGAGAAAGTTGGTGATTGGAATTTCATGAGAAGATTTAGTCGCAGCGAAAAACGCCTTTCTTTTAATGATTTCCAGCCCAAATCCTGTATCATTTCTGTGACACTCTATCCCATATTTCGCGATAATACAAAACGTGCTGCCCTTCTTTGAGCTTTTTCGATGCACTCCGCCAGTCCTATCTGGTAAGAATCCCATACCGCGCAGCAGTATTCTAAAAGAGGACGGATTAGCGTAGTGTAGGCAGTCTCCTTAGTAGGTCTGTTACATTTCCTAAGTGTCCTGCCAATAAAACGCAGTCTTTGGTTTGCCTTCCCCACAACATTTTCTATGTGTTCCTTCCAATTTAAGTTGTTAGTAATTCTAATACCTAGGTATTTAGTTGAATTTACAGCTTTTAGATTTGACTGATTCATCGTGTAACCGAAGTATAACGAGTTCCTTTTAGCACTCATGTGGATGACCTCACACTTATTTAGGGTCAACTGCCACCTTTCGCACCATTTTGATATTTCTTCTAAATAGTATTGCAGTTTGTTTTGATCTTCTGATGACTTTATTAATCGTTAAACGACAGCGTCATCTGCAAATAACCGAAGACGGCTGCTCAGATTGTCTCCCTAATCATTTGTATAGGCAAGGAACAGCAAACTTTGTGCGAGGAAGGGCTCTCAACAAGGAAGTGTCCAGGCGTCTCGGCGTGAACCAAAGCGATGTTCGGACAGAGGAGATAGAGAGAGACAGGAACTATCGATGACATGTCTCGCTCAGGCCGCCCAAGTGCTACTTACTACTGCAGTGGATGACCGCTACCTACGGATTACTGCTCGGAGGAACCCTGACAGCAACGCCACCGCGTTGAATAATTTTTTGTGCAGCCACAGGACGTCGTGTAACGACTTAAACCATGCGCAGTAGGCTGCATGATGCGCAACTTCACTCCCGACGTCCATGGCGAGGTCCATCTTTGCAACCACGACACCATGCAACGCGTTACAGATGGGCCCAACAACATGCCGAATGGACCCGTCAGAATTCGCATCACGTTCTCTAAACCGATGATTGTCGCATATGCCTTCACTCAGACAATCGTCGTGTTTGGAGGCAACCTGGTCAGGCTGAAAGCCTTAGACCGGGTTCAGCGAGTGCAGCAAGGTGGAGGTCCCTGCTTTTTGGGGTGGAATTACGTGTGGCCAACGTACGCCGCTGGTGGTCATGGAAGACACCGTAACGGCTATACGATACGTGAATACCATTATCCGACCGATAGTGCAACCATATCGGCAGCATATTGGCGAGGCATTCGTCTTTGCGGACAATTCGCGCCCCCATCGTGCACATCTTGTGAATGACTTCCTTCAGGATAACGACATCGGTAGGCTAGAGTGGCCAGCATGTTCTCCAGACATGAACCCTATCGAACATGCCTGGGATAGATTGAAAAGGAATATTTATGGACGACGTGGGGGGGGGGGGGGGGGGCGGCATCTTTATACGGATACTGCGACGGTACGTGTGCATCTGCATTATGCTGCCACCTACAGGCAATTCTGCACGCTGTTTGTAGCACGCTTACCAACTTACAGGATAACGGCGCGAAATTTCGATTTGTTACTACAAATTTAAAGTTTTCATTTGACTCACCCTCGTACATTGGTGGCAGTAGCACCACTCTGCTGCCAGCCAAAAATGCCGGATTTCTAAATTTTCTCAATAGCGTTGTGCTAAAAGAACATCGTCTTCCCTCCAGGGATTGCCACTGGAGTTCACAGAGAATTTCCATAGTACTCGCGATTTGATCTAACCTACCGTGCCGGCCGGTGTGGCCGTGCGGTTCTAGGCGCTTCAGTCTGGAACCGCGTGGCCGCTACGGTCGCAGGTTCGAATCCTGCCTCGGGCATGGATGTGTGTGATGTCCTTAGGTTAGTTAGGTTTAAGTAGTTCTAAGTTCTAGGGGACTGATGACCACAGATGTGAAGTCCCATAGTGCTCAGAGCCATTTGAACCTAACCTACCGTCAACAAATCTAGCAGCTTCGATGTCTTCTTTTCATCCCAAGTAGTCGAGCAGTGCTCAAGGATAGGTCCCGCTGGTCTCCTAAGCGCGGTCTCCTTTATAGACAAGATACATTTCCTCGGAATTCTCTCAATAAACAGAAGTCGACCACTCGCCTTCACTACTGTCGATCTTATGTTTTCGTTCCGTTTCGCATCGATTTGCAAAGTTGCGCCTGTATATTTAATCGATGTGACTGTGTCGAGCAGCACATCACTAATACAGTATTACAATATTACATGATCGTTTCTCCTACTCAACTTCGTCATCGCACACTTTTCTACATTTAGAGCAATCTTCAGTTCATCACACCAAATAGAATGCTGTCTAAGTCATGCTCTATCTTTCTACAGGCCTCGACGAGGACACTTTCCCCTACAGTACAGCGTTAACAGAAGACAGTGACAGACTGCTGCTCACCCTATCCGTTACATCATCTATGTATATAGAGAACAAGAGCGAGTCTACTACATTTTCCTGGGGCACTCCTGACGATATCCTTGTCACTGGGGAACAGGACAGCATACCAGGCTCTATCACTCGAAAAGTCTTCGAGGCACTTTCGTATCTGAGAACCTATAGTACGCTCGGACATTTCTGGAAACCTAGCAATATGGGATCTGTCGACTGCTCTTCATCCATGGTCCGCAGGATACTGTGCGAGAAGAGGGTATCTGAGTTTCGAAAGAGCGATTCTTTCCAGATGCGTGCTGCTTTGTGGTCAGAAGCTCACAGTTGAACATGTAACTAAAAAAAAGCATTAACTTTCTTGACCTGAAGATTTGCAATAGTAACAATAAGCATCAATTAAGTATTTACAGAAAACCTACCACCACAGATGTCAGTACTGACAACTCGTCTTGCCACCCCCGCCAACAAAAAATGGCATATTTCAGAGCGATGCTAACCGAATTAAAAAAGTACCAATGAGTGACACAGTCCAACTGAATGAAATTAATATAATTAAAACAGTTGCTCATAGTAATGGATATAAACCCATAAAAATAGAAAAACTCCACAACAAAATGCAGACAAAAACCACATATCCACTTCAAAGCAGTCACTTCAAGGCAAATCAGTGTGCCACAGAAGCCAAACCTAAATGAGCTACTCTCCCATACATAGGCCCACTATCATTCCAAACAGCAAACTTATTTAAAAAGAAAAATATCACAGTTAGCTTTTCCACAAATAATAAATTACAACAAAAAGTAATCCATGATGTAAATACCTCCAAGAGACCCTACCGTAAATCAGGAATATACAAACTCAAATGTGATACATGCCCAAAATTCTACATTGGGCAGACAGGTAGAAGCTTTGAAATTAGATACAAGGAACACATTGATGCTTTAAGACTTGGAAACTTGAACAAATCTGCATTTGCAGCCCATATTGCTGATGAAAACCATTCAGTGAGGAACATTGAGAACAACTTAAAAATTTTACATCTAGCAGAAAAAGGAGCCACTATGAATATATTAGTTGAAATAGAAATACACACACACAAAAACAGCACCCCAGACTATATCCTTAATGAACAAACAGAACTAGCTAACACCCCTTTCTCGAAAAATTTCCAAAAATTATTTTCCGACCTCCAAAGTAAATAATATTCCTACGCCTATCTGCAGATCAAGTTGCAAATTTATATGTTACTATAATCCTCATGATGCTAAATGTAATTAAATAATGTACTATTTTACTTATAAAAAATAAAAAAGAGGTACAACTTTATAATTAATTTGTAGCAGTATCAATGTGTCTGTACTAGTGTAAAAAACATTTCAGTTCCATAAGTGAATATATGATCCTTCTACAAACATAGGAAATCTTCAAATGTTACGATATATCATAGCATCTTTTGGACGAATGTTATGAAAAAAAAACCCACTCCAAACCGACATTTCACTTAAGTTACATCCAATGAAAATCTGTAACGCAACCATCTGTGCGTGGAGTGTTTATAATTATGTATTATTTATATTTTAGTACAATTAATCTGTAAAAAACGCTCCACATGTTATAAGGAAAGCGTGTAAACCGTCTGAAGATGAATCATAACGATTCGAATCCGGTTACGGTACCCTTTGAATAAAGGAACTGAAAGTAAATTTGTGGCTAGTTGCTGTCCCAAAACCATCAACTTTTGTTTTCAAATAACAGTCACGGTCTCCAACCATGTCATCATATGACAAAATTGCAAGAAGCTTTTCTGTCTTTCTGTCTCAAGGAAATTTGTTATATTGGAACTTAGAATAAGCTCAAGAATTTGGCCAACTTTTTGGTACAGCCACCACTCGCCAACCAGATGTGTTACCGAGAAACAGGGTACCACATCAGCGTTATGATAACACGGCGGGTCCTGTTGCGTATAAACATCGCCCAATCAGCCGGCAACGAGCATAAAGTCGGTCAACCAATGTGGGGTCTGTAGAAGCATCGTCGCAAAAAAAAAAAAAAAATTAAAAAAAATGGCTCTGAGCACTATGGGACTTAACTTCAGAGGTCATCAGTCCCCTACAACTTAGAACTTCTTAAACCTAACTAACCTAAGGACATCACACACATCCATGCCCGGGGCAGGATTCGAACCTGCAACCGTAGCGGTCGCTCGGTTCCAGACTCTAGCGCCTAGAACCGCTCGGCCACTCCGGCCGGCCATCGTCGCTCAGTCACCGTGCTTTGGTGCAGTCAGTCAGCCTCATACAGCGGGACAACTTGCCGTGTGGTCCTACGTCTAGCTCCGCTTGGCCTGAGAGTGGAACTGGGACCCCATTAATGTTGGAGTCACGAACGATGACGGTCGAGTTTAGGCTTGTTCTGCGCACCTACGTCACGCATATTCCGACAGCCATTGAGCGTTCAGTAGTGTTCTGTGCGTAGCGAGTTGTTTAGTGAGTTTATAGGTCATTTGTTGCGAGGTGTTATCGCTGATTGTGGTGGTAACTGATGAATTCGGAGTAAGCAAACGAGACAGTTTGTAGGACATACGCTTCCTTCGAGTGGAAAGCACGCGCTTCCGCGTACCGCAAGTGTCATTTGCAATCGTCAACAACGACGTTCCCGTCCGTGCGTCGTCATGCGCGAACCGCCATCGTTCGCTGATCGGGCTATTGCAACGGCCCGCTTATCAACTACTGTCACTGGACCGTGCCAGCCAGAGCTCAAGGGGCCGGAGTGCACTCCCTGGATGACATCACCTTCGCGTCAAGCTGCTGCATACCCGGTCAGCAACACTACCTATACACTAGAATGAGATTTTCACTCTGCAGCGGAGTGTGCGCTGATATGAAACTTCCTGGCAAATTAAAACTGTGTGATGGTCCGAGACTCAAACTCGGGACCTTTGCCTTTCGCGTGCAAGTTCTCTGCCATCTAAGCTACCCTGCACGACTCACCCCCCGTCCTCGTGCTTGGGTAGCTCAGATGGTAGAGCACTTTCCCGCGAAAGGCAAAGGTCCCGAGTTCGAGTTTCGGTCCGGCACACAGTTTTAATCTGCCAGGATGTTTCACCTCTTATACACTCTTCGTGTGTCCGCGAAGCAACAGCAGCGTCGGTCAAGTAGGGTGGCCCGCTTAGCAAGAGCAGTCCGCTCTGAGCCACGCTGCGCCGTGTACAGCTGCGGCCGGCATCCTTAAAGCGCGCCGCCGCCAAGGACTGTGAGTTCGATACCCATCCTGCCTGCTGGACTTGGAGCATCGCTGGACCATAACCAATTCAAGAGTGGATACTGAGAATGTTCCGAGCGCTAAATCTCACATTTGTCATCAGAAGCGAAAAAGACTATCTCTCTTTGTACACACCTTACTTGGAACCAAAAAATGAGAAGGTATACTGATACTGCAGATTTAGGGAGGCCACCGCATTACTGAGAAACACAATGGGTCAAATTATAAAATAAATGATTTATTAAGAACGTGCTAACGTCACATCAGGTAACCGGCTCGTTCTCAGCACCAATACGAAAGTTTTTATTTGAAAGGCCGTTGTTACAAGGGTAATCCCAAAAGTAAGGCCTATTTTATTTTATAAGTACAGAACTCTGTTTGTGTGTCAGATGGTCGCACTGTTATGAAGACTGCTTCACGCGCTGTGTGTAAACATGCGCGCCGGCCGGTGTGGCCGAGAGGTTCTATGCGCTTGTCCGGAACCGCGCTGCTGGTACGGTCGAAGGTTCGAATCCTGCCTCGGGCATGGATGTGTGTGATGTCCTTAGGTTAGTTAGGTTGAAGTAGTTCTAAGTTCTAGGTGACTGATGACCTCAGATGTTAAATCCCATAGTGCTCAGAGCCATTTGAACCATTTTTGTAAAATGGCTTGGCGCTCAGTCTTGGCTTGGCTGCCGTTAAGAATGGAGCTTCCTTTGGACGTTACCGCCAAGTGCGAAATGCGCGCAGTTATTCGCTTTTTCAACGCAAAGGGCACTGCGCCGATTGAAATCCATCGCCAATTGACGGAAGTGTATGGTGAGTCGTGCATGGATGTCAAAAATGTCCGTTAGTGGTGTATAGAGTTTCCAGCTGGTCGGACCGAAATTCACGACGAACAAAGGAGCGGGAGAACGTCAATTTCTGAGGAGACAGTGTTGAAGGTTGAGCAAAGCATGCATGAAGATCGGCGGATCACCCTGGATGAATTCTGCACGTTGGTTCCTGAGGTTTCCCGAAGCACATACCGAGCGAGGTGGCGCAGTGGTTAGACACTGGACTCGCATTCGGGAGGACGACGGTTCAATCCTGCGTCCGGCCATCCTGATTTAGGTTTTCCGTGATTTCCCTAAATCACTCCAGGCAAATGCCGGGATGGTTCCTCTGAAAGGGCACGGCCGACTTCCTTCCCAATCCTTCCCTAATCCGATGAGACCGATGATCACGCTGTCTGGTCTCCTTCCCCAAAAACAACCAACCAACCAACCGAAGCACAGCTCACCACCGCCTTGCAGCCGAACAGAACAACTTTCTGCACTCAGTTGTCACGGGTGACGAAACCTGGGCATACCACTTTACACCTGAGACCAAGCAACAATCACGCCAGTGGCGGCATCCTTCTTCTCCAAAGCCGCGGAAATTCAAACAGTCATGACAACCGCTTTTTGGGATAGGAAAGGGGTAATGTTGGTCAACTTTATGTCCAATAGGACCACAGTTAACGCTGACAGGTACTCTGAGACTCTGACAAAATTCAAACGTGCAATTCAGAACCAGAGAAGAGGAATGTTGAGCAAGGGCGTACACATTCTCCATGACAACGCTCGCCCACACAGCGCTCGGCAAACCGTTGCTCTGCTGCAGTAGTTTCAGTGGAACATAATCACCCACCTACCCTACACTCCTGACTTGGCGCCCACTGACTATCACCTGTTCCCTAGGTTAAAAGAACATTTGGCCGGAAAGCTATTCAGCTCCGACGACGAGGTGAAAGAAGAGGTTCATAACTTTCTGAACAGCATGGTGGCGAGCTGGTATGACAGGGACATACAAAAACTGCCACAGCGTCTACAAAAATGCATCGACAGAAATGGAGATTAGGTCGAAAAATATCTAAATGTTCAAACTATAAACTGATGTAAACCAGTGTAGAAATAAACAGGCCTATAACTTATAAAAATATGGGATACTTTACTTTTGGGTTTACCTTCGTACAAAGATACTATGTTTTATATGTGATAATACACTTATGAAAATACAGCAATAATTTAACTAGTAGAACTGTCGCCAACAAAAAACATTTCTCGTAACTTTTGAATTTACTGGAAGTGAATAACAAAATGAAATTCAAGAAAAAATCTCCAATGTATACTTCGGTTTCTTAAGCAACTCCATTCTTGGAATCAGATGTTGCAAACTTTACTGTAAAACTTCCTATCCTGTGTGGGAGTAATGGAAACATCATCAACAGATCATTCTGTTTTGCGACTGATAATCATGGCTGGTCTTTCAGATGAAGCACGGCATGGGGTACATCAGCCTTGGTCTTTACACATTTGAATATAATGACATTCTTCGGTTCCGGAGTAAGAATTTTGAGTAACTACGAGGGCTGTTCAGAAAGTAATGTCCGATCACGCGCGATATGGAAACGACAGCGAAAATCCGATGAAGCTTTGCACAGATGTGTTGGACAACGTCTCTAGTACGCCCGTCGATCGCATCACGTCGCGTTTTCAATTCTGAGCGCATAGTGATTGCGTAAAAATGTCTAGAAAATAGTCTCTCTCGCAGAGTGTGAGAGTCTGGTGAGAGATTTCGCCTGATGTCATGCAGCCCATATAACATAACTGTCATTGGTCTCCTTCTACATGACAATTCTCCGCCGCACTCTGCCGGGGCAAGAAAGATGGTTCTGCAGCGTTTTCGATGGGAAGGGTTTTATCACCCACAGCACAGTCCGTAATTGGCTCCCACTGAATTTCATCTCTGCTTACATGAACCGCTTGCTACGAGGATAACATTTTGGTACAGACAACGAGCTGTAGACGAGAGTAGAGAATTGGCGGAAAGCACCGGCTGCTGTCTTCCACGAGGAGGGCGTTGGAAAGTTACTATAACGCTACGGTAAATGTTTACGTCGGATCTGCGTCTGTGTAGAGAAGTAGCTGGAAGGTGTAGCTAACTATTGAAAATGAATCGTTTTTGATTTTCACAGTGGTTTCCGATTCACGACCGATCAGACCTTACTTACCGAATATTCCTCGTATTTGAGATGGACGATCTTGAGGCACTTTGAACAAAGAGAATTTGGAGATTTTACACGCCTGCATTGACAAAAAAGTTGCAGCATCATGTTTAAAAGCGAAGAAGTCAGTTGTATGCATTGGAATTACATGGATATAATTAGAAGGAGAAACAGCATTGGTCGTATTTTTTTGTTTTATTATCCGCAAAATCGATTTTCGGTCACTCTGTGACCATCCTCAGTGCTGTAATATACAATTAAAATTGGTAGGCACTGGTATCAACAATTATCTGGTCGTGGTGCACAGAACACTCCATGGAGTCGCCATCAATGGAATTACATGGAGTAGTTTTAGCTTCAGTTGACACAAAAATCTTGTGTAGACCTTGCGGAATGAAAAACCTGCTTACTTTTCCTCGTTGTTCTGTAATTGCGTAATCTCTGTCGTAGCCTAAAAAGCTGTGCCCACTCACCAAAAACCTGTTTCTTCTAAAGTTAGTAACTGCATACTACTGTTAATTAAACCCAAACATCCAGGATAGCAGAAAAGTGTTTCCCTTCTATAGCTCCTTAAAGCCGGCTAATTGTATGCTGGCTAATTCAACATTTGTTTGACAGGGTGACACTATAACGGAGGTGTAGCAACACAATACAGAATAGGCCACAAAATTTACTAAGAGTATGTTACGAATTTGGCTTAATATTGATACATTTTTCTGCGTGGCACTTCATGTCCTAAACATTACACACACATTAAAAAAAGTTTTGGCCACCTCGGTTTAGAGTGTTCCGCAACCTGTACAGAAAATTGCAATAGAGATCAACATAAACATCATTTCCGGCCTTTTTATTGCTCATGAAATCTACAAAATGCATGTTTACCACCACACAGCGAGGCCTTCAGAGGTGTTGGTCCTCATTGCTGTACACACCGGTACTGCTAATATCCAGTAGCACGTCCTATTGCACTGATGCATGCCTGTATTCGTCGTAGCATGCTATCCACAAGTTCAACAAGGCACTGATGGTCCAGATTGTCCCACTTCTCATGGGCGATTCAGCGTAGATCCCTCAGTGTTATTCAGTTTTTGCGTAGTGAGGATGTGAAACATATTGAAATTCATCGACGTATGAAGGTTCAGTACGGTGATGCATGTTTGTCACAGCAGCAAGTCTACGAATGGTGTAGGAAGTTCGCAAATGGTGTGGCTTCAGTGGAAGATGCTCCTCGTCCAGGTCAGGCACAACGAGTTGTCACTCCACAGAACATTGCACCAGTTGAAGCCATAGTGAAGGACAACCGCCCAGTGACACTGAATGACACTGCAGCATGTTTACAGATTAGTCATGGGTCAGCTCACCAAATTGTGCATGATGTGCTCCAGTTTTACAAAGTGTCTGCAAGATGGGTGTCATGGCAGCTGACTCCTGAAATGAGAGAACGACGTGTTGATGCTTGTGAAGAACTTCTTCGGCACTTTGAACGGGAAGGTGATGGTTTCCTTCCAAGAATCGTTACTTGGGACCAAACCTGGGTTCACTTCCACCAACCGGAAACGAAGAGAGCGAGCAAGGAATGGCGCCATTCCTCATCACCAAAACCAAAGAAGTTTCGAACAGAACCATCAGCAGGGAAGGTTATGTTAACTCTCTTTTGGGACGAAAAAGGCGTCATTTTGGAGCATTACATGCCAAGAGGGACCACTGTCACCAGTGCATCGTACACACATATCCTAAAAAATCATCTGCGGCCTGCAGTCAAATCAAAGCGACGTGGACTGCTGTGAGGAGGTGTCCTTTTGCAACATGACAATGCAAGGCCCCACACTGCCCGTATAACAGTCGCAACAATCACAGACCTGCCTTTTGAGTGTCTTCCTCATCCACCATACTCACCAGACCTTGCCCCAAGTGTCTTCCATATGTTTGGACCACTCAAAGACGCAATGGGAGGAAAGAAGTTCCGTTCTGATGAAGAGGTACGTCACGTGGTGCATGAGTAGTTGCGCGGACTACCAAAAGAATTTTATTCTAAAGGAATTTATGCACTTTGTGAGCGCTGGAGGACTTGCATTGAGCGTGGGGGAGATTATGTTGAAAAGTGATACAGCTTTGTACTACTTCTGCACAATAAATAATATTTTAAAAAATATTTAAGTCTTTCATTTGACTCACCCTCGTATATTTAGCATAAAGGACCGCGAAGACAACGTAACAGAAATTAGGGTTTGTACGGAAGAATACAGACAGTCATTTCTTCCTCGCTCCGTTTGCTAGTGAACAGGAAAGAGATGACTAGTAGTGGTCACTTTATGCCATGTATGTAGATGTAGACGTAGACGCATGCCTTAATGCTGAAGCTGGAGGCTGCAGTAACCGACGGCGGTTACGCGGTCATCAGGTGATGACTTGCCAGATCTGGCTAACGGAGTTACACTATAAATGCAAATGTCCTTTAGAAGATGCAAAGAGGTGAAATCATTACGTACTGCATCACTTCACCATTTACAATTGGAAAGAAGAGCAAGAGGGTGCTTGCCAATACTATAAATAACAACACTTTTCTCCTACAACACTGTGGTTTATGCACACGTTGAGGAATGTAACTAACACCTATGATAAGGATGTGTTTCTATCATGAAAACCTCCTAGCCACCTCCACCGGACAGACGTTAGGGACTCCCCAAATTGTTCGTGCACCTCAGCGTCAGAAGGTGGTTTAAATCATTCTGTACTAGTGAGTGATATTGCCATCAGCAAGTGATTTTGTGCAAGTGGAGACAAACAGCAACGCAAATTTCTCACTAGTATCACCACTATGTACATGACAGAAAATGCAACAGCTTACATTATTTTCGTGAACTTCTTTAGAGATTGTAACCTGCACCTATAATTGAGTATTTGCTCCCAAGTACTACTTCAGTATCACACCACTGAGTGTCTTTCGGCCATAGTTTCTTTTCAAGGTACTTCTTAATCTTCACCTTCTGGAAGCAATCATTTAATGTCGCAATGCGACTTTCAAACAAATTAATATACACTCCTGGAAATGGAAAAAAGAACACATTGACACCGGTGTGTCAGACCCACCATACTTGCTCCGGACACTGCGAGAGGGCTGTACAAGCAATGATCACACGCACGGCACAGCGGACACACCAGGAACCGCGGTGTTGGCCGTCGAATGGCGCTAGCTGCGCAGCATTTGTGCACCGCCGCCGTCAGTGTCAGCCAGTTTGCCGTGGCATACGGAGCTCCATCGCAGTCTTTAACACTGGTAGCATGCCGCGACAGGGTGGACGTGAACCGTATGTGCAGTTGACGGACTTTGAGCGAGGGCGTATAGTGGGCATGCGGGAGGCCGGGTGGACGTACCGCCGAATTGCTCAACACGTGGGGCGTGAGGTCTCCACAGTACATCGATGTTGTCGCCAGTGGTCGGCGGAAGGTGCACGTGCCCGTCGACCTGGGACCGGACCGCAGCGACGCACGGATGCACGCCAAGACCGTAGGATCCTACGCAGTGCCATAGGGGACCGCACCGCCACTTCCCAGCAAATTAGGGACACTGTTGCTCCTGGGGTATCGGCGAGGACCATTCGCAACCGTCTCCATGAAGCTGGGCTACGGTCCCGCACACCGTTAGGCCGTCTTCCGCTCACGCCCCAACATCGTGCAGCCCGCCTCCAGTGGTGTCGCGACAGGCGTGAATGGAGGGACGAATGGAGACGTGTCGTCTTCAGCGATGAGAGTCGCTTCTGCCTTGGTGCCAATGATGGTCGTATGCGTGTTTGGCGCCGTGCAGGTGAGCGCCACAATCAGGACTGCATACGACCGAGGCACACAGGGCCAACACCCGGCATCATGGTGTGGGGAGCGATCTCCTACACTGGCCGTACACCACTGGTGATCGTCGAGGGGACACTGAATAGTGCACGGTACATCCAAACCGTCATCGAACCCATCGTTCTACCATTCCTAGACCGGCAAGGGAACTTGCTGTTCCAACAGGACAATGCACGTCCGCATGTATCCCGTGCCACCCAACGTGCTCTAGAAGGTGTAAGTCAACTACCCTGGCCAGCAAGATCTCCGGATCTGCCCCGCATTGAGCATGTTTGGGACTGGATGAAGCGGCGTCTCACGCGGTCTGCACGTCCAGCACGAACGCTGGTCCAACTGAGGCGCCAGGTGGAAATGGCATGGCAAGCCGTTCCACAGGACTACATCCAGCATTTCTACGATCGTCTCCATGGGAGAATAGCAGCCTGCATTGCTGCGAAAGGTGGATATACACTGTACTAGTGCCGACATTGTGCATGCTCTGTTGCCTGTGTCTATGTGCCTGTGGTTCTGTCAGTGTGATCATGTGATGTATCTGACCCCAGGAATGTGTCAATAAAGTTTCCCCTTCCTGGGACAATGAATTCACGGTGTTCTTATTTCAATTTCCAGGAGTGTATTTATAATGATTTGTACCTGTTTGTAGTTCATAATACAAATGTGTTTCTAGCTCTTTGCAACACCAAATGTGAATGAAATAAATAAAGCCATATTTCTTCAGAACTTTTCACCTTCAATGAGCCTCTGTTGATCGATGTCAGAGATACAGATGGACAGTGAGTGTTTCTCTGCTTTGACAATCGTTACATCCCGAAAAAAGTAACTGATACACAAACGGTATGTTCTGTATTGGTAAAAATGCTTAGAAAGGTCCTCTTCTACTGATACGAGGACGTAATAATAAGATGAGAAATATTTTATTATACAATTTGATTTTAATGATCCAGGTAGAAGACTGACTGACTGATGCACAACGTGGTTGAGTATACAGTCGTATCTTAGGAATATTCTCGCGTCAGGGAAGCAGTGATGTGCAGTGAGGTAGACTGGAGCAATTGCATTCAGGATAACAGCAGTTCAGGTCTACATCTAGCCACCTACATTTACGTTTCCCTAAACTGAATAAAACTAACGCCAGAATGTTATGTTTTCTCGATCTTTTGTTCGGTGTCTAATGATATTATCGACACGACGTTAAACCTTAATCTTCCTTCCGGAGCAGGTCAGCCAGTGTCCCGAGATATGCGGACACTGGGACTTGCGGACACCATAGATCTGCGCACACAACCGTTTCATTGAAGAATTTATCTGCTCGGAAGAGATGGGTATCCTATCCTCTCTTCCGCTTCCCGGCCCTGGACAACAACAGTTGTTAGTCGTTTACAGTTTTCTAAAACTCGCTTTTACCTACCTCGTTAGTTGAGAGTATAATTACCCCCACGACAACGTTACCAAAAATGATATGATGGTGTTTAACATGTAAAAAGGCGAATTGTTCAAACAATACCTCATGGTTACTAGTCGATAAACAAGCAGAGACCAGTTATTTGGAATCCGAATACACCTGAAATAGCGGTATATGCAACCCTGTGTGTCTTTACTACACAAAATAAAGGCTAGTTCCTCAGATTAAATTTTTTGGATATTATTTTAATACAAAATTGTTACGTAACATAGGTTTATGCAATAAGATATATATATATATATATATATATATATATATATATATGTGTGTGTGTGTGTGTGTGTGTGTGCGTGCGTGTGTGTGCGTGTGTGTGTGTGTGTGTGTGTGTGTGTGTGTGTGTGTGTGTGTGTTTAATAAATGATTCTCTGGGATACTACTTTTATTCTAAACAATAAAACAAATTTTTTACTTGGGTTGTTTGTGGGAGGAGACCAGACAGCGAGGTCATCGGTCTCATCGGTTTAGGGAAGGACTACGAAGGAAGCCGGCCGTGCCCTTTCAAAGGAACCATCCCGGCATTTGCCTGGAGCGATTTATGGAAATCACGGAAAACCTAAATCAGGATGGCCGACTGGAACCGCGCGACCGCATCGGTAGCAGGTTCGAATCCTGCCTCGGGCATGGATGTGTGTGATCTCCTTAGGTTAGCTAGGTTTAAGTAGTTCTAAGTGCTGTGTTGGCTGAAGAGCCAACACCGTGTTACTAGAGGAGGCCGAAATGCACGCGTTTTAGCTCACGCAGGCTGGCGTGAGGAGGGAAGAACTATACTGACGTGAGGTTTGGAACATGACAAGGAATTAGAATTCAGAAAGCGGAGTAGCTAGTTCATACTTAACTTTAATCCATTTATGATGAACGTCGCTCTTGACAGTACATGATTCACAATATTCTCTGTTCAGGATACATTCAGTAACTCAATATGGCGCCTTGCTAGGTGTAGCAAATGACGTAGCTGAAGGCTATGCTAAACTGTCGTCTCGGCAAATGAGAGCGTATGTAGTCAGCGAACCATCGCTAGCAAAGTCGGCTGTCTGGCGGTGACACCACACTAAGTTCTAGGGGACTGATGACCTAAGATGTTAAGTCCGATAGTGCTCAGAGCCAGGATGGCCGGACGCGGGATTGAACCGTCGTCCTCCCGAATGCGAGTCCAGTATGTTAGCCACTGTGCCACCTCGCTCGGTTCGAATCAAGCAGAGCCGTATTCCACGTTAGAACTGAGTAAAACTGCTTCCACTTCGAACAGTGATTGGCAGTATGAAAAATTCACATTTGTCTAAGTACTGTGGCAGTACTTAGATCGATGCTTATCAAAAACTAAATCTTTATCCCGATTTGTTTGTACAGTATTTGCATGTTCCTCTAGACCAGTACTGCTCTTCAAGCCGTTAGCACTGATTTTCATCTCATACGAAATAATAATCCCAAAACACAAAAAATTGTTTATTACTTATCTTTAATTAGCTATAATAAATATGGCATTACAGATATAATTGGTTTGCCCGTTTTCATGGGAACTGTACTGCTCGCGTTTGCTGATATTACACCACTAACAAACACACAAATGACCTCCTTCTCGCCGGAAATTTGATTTCCTTCTTACCTTTTTGCTTTACATACCATGTTTTCTTTCTATATTCTGTCCCGAAAACTTGGTCAGAAATTGGAAACAGTGTGAGACAAGACCCATCCGACCAAGTGACTTTCTTCCGCTGCTCCTTAGCCCAGATTCTATGGCTTCGGCACCACGTTTTCCTGTTACTGGCATTTGCATCATTCATGAGTGGTTTTGGAATTCCAGCTCGCCTTCCAATTCCCAGGTTATGACTGTCTCTTCGTGTTTTCTTGGGGCTGAAAGGGGTCCCGAGTGCGACATTCAGTTCTGCAGTGACTTTTTCAGCTGTCGTCCTCTCATTTTTCGTCAGAATCCTCTTCAATGACAGTGTTTCGCAAACACACACTTTCGTCCGCCTTGTGACTTAATGGACGATGTTTTTCCGCTTTACCTGTCTACGGCACAAATCTTCGACACGGTGCTTCTTGAAACACGAAACATTCCGGTTAGCTTGCTTACGGAAGCACCCATCGTGCGAGCAACAACCATTTTCCCACGTTCCAATTGACTTAGCACCGACTTTATGCACTCAAATACACACTGAATTCAATTCTGCTCACGATTGACACTTGCAACCTATAGGGGACACACACGGGAGTCGTTCGTGGTCAAATAACAGTTCAATCTGCTAGCTTGGCTAGCATCTGCGATTATGTTGAAGCATGCATCGGTCGCGGTGTTCCCGTACTTTTGTACAGCCTCTGTACGAGGGGCGTTTGAAAAGTCCGTGCAAAGCCCGAGAGATGGCACCACCGACGTGTATCGAGGTCTTGTTTAGTTAATAGCATCTTTGGAAAGAACGCACACCAAGTTTCAGCCATATTGGTCTATTTCTTTGTGTTGGGCATTCGTGTGAAACAAGGAAGTCGAGTGATTGGCAAAAAATGGACGAAAAAGAATTTCGCGTGGTGATTAAACATTGCTTTATGAAAGACAAAACGTCTCGGGAGGCTAAAGAGAAGCGCGATAAACATTATAGTGACTCTGCACCTTCGATTAGAACAGTTTATAAGTGGTTTCAAAGTTTTCAGAGTGGCCATATGGGCACAAGTAATGCTGAAAGTTCTGGACGCCCTGTGGAGGTTACGACTCCAGAAATCATTGATAAAATCCATGATATGGTGATGGATGAGAGAAGAGTTAAGGTGCGTGAGATTGCTAGTGCTGTGGTCATCTCGAATGACCGGGTACATAATATTTTGCATAAACATTTGGACATGAGAAAGCTACCCGCAAGATGGGTTCCGCGATTGCTCACGCTTGACCAAAAACGGAATCGTGTGAAGTGTTGCAAGGATGGTTTGCATATGTTCAGGAAGAATCCACATGACTTTAAGCGTCGTTTCATCACTGTGGATGAAACATGGATACATTACTATACTCCTGATACGAAACAACAATCTAAACAATGGGTTACCAAGGGAGAATCTGCATCAAAATAGCGAAGAACATTCCTTCGGTCGGGAAGGTTATGGCAACTGTCTTTTGGGATTCTCAAGGGATAATCCTCGTCGACTATCTGGAAAAGGGTAAAACTATTACAAATGAATATTATTCGTCTGGACCGTTTGAAAACCGAGCTGTAAGAAAAACACCGGCGATTGGACCGCAAAGAAGTCATTTTCCATCACGACAGTGCACCGGCACACACCTCAGCAGTTCTGGTCGCAAAATTAATGGAAATAGGATTCCAACTCGTTTCACATACCCCCTGTTCTCCTGACTTGGCTCCCTCTGTCTACAATTTGTTCCCCAATTTGAAGAAATAGCTGGCGGCACAAATACTTTTCAAACGAGGAGGTGATTGCAGCAACTAATAGCTATTTTGTAGACTTGGGCAATTCCTATTATTCGGAAGGGATCAACAAATTAGAACAGCGTTGGACGAAGTCTAAAACGAGACTATGTCGAAAAATGAAAAAGGTTTAACCCAAACACGTAAGTAGTTCTTATTTTTGCACGGACTTTTCAAACGCCACTCTTATAATGTGAGCGTCGAGTTTAAAATCTCTTGTACAAAAGGAGGGACACTGGACATATTTTTTCGTATGTATTGTACTATTTATAACCAAGGCTGATTATGACATAACACTAGTGTTTATTTGCAAGAATCAAGGTTTTAATCACAAAGAACAGTACCTACTTATAATTTCGCCGAAAGTAGGAACAGTATATTTGACGGGAAGGTCGCAGTTAAAGTGAGATAACACGAGACTTCCGCTGCCCTAATTCTCGGTAAGGAGCTCACAAGTCGATTCAGCGTGCTGTGCAAAGCAGTGCCAGGAACTCTGCGTTTACGGAGAGCAGTCAACCCATTACGGCACAAGAGCTCGACCGCTCTGCTGCCGGTTACCGCAAAAGATAAGCCGCTGCCTCCATCTGTCCAAATGCCAATGGTGCGTTAAACTGACTGTGTTCGCAGAAGACAGGATATCACTCGTAGCTCTGAACCGAAACATCCGTTACAGACTTCATGTGGGTGCCATTGGTTCTAATCCAGGACATTTTCTATTCGGTATCTGATCAGTACTGACATTTTCACTAGTGTATTAACACAAGCTATAAACATAGTACACTGAAGAGCCGAACAAAATGGTACACCTGCCTAATTTTGTGTAGGGCCCAGGAGAGCACGCAGAAGTGCCGCAATACGACGTGGCATGGACTCAACTAATGTCTAGAGTCATGCTGGAGGGAATTGACATCATGAGTCCTGCAGGGGTGTCCATAACTCCGTAAGAGTACGAAGAGGCGGAGGACTCCTTCACAAGGATTTAAAGTCACTTACTCTTGTCCAAAAAGGTTTGCACTATTCAGGAACACACATTTTCAATAACTTGCCAGCAGTCATAATAAGCTTTAACAACCAATGAAATTCAGTTTAAGAGAAGCCTAAAGGATTTATTGATGGCCAACTCCTTCTACTCCATTGATGAATTTCTCAGTAGAACCAAATGATTTGTGTGTGTGTGTGTGTGTGTGTGTAAGTACAATCTAACTTCTGCACCATTTCAGTGCAGAAATGTGTTCATTGTAAATAAGTATTGTAGTAGTTATAATATATATTTATTACCTTATAAATAAATAAAACATTTTTTTTGAATTTTAATTCAGTGCATTAATCAGGTTTAGTAAATGAGTGTTTGTGAAATGATTCTCTCATATAGCGTTCATTTAAAAAATGATCATTCCACTTGGGGCCTGTGGAAGGTACATTAGCTTATTTTCTTTATTAAAATGAAATTCCTCCAGCTGTACTAGAGATTTTTTATTTACTTCGCTACTAGTCTCGGCGTTGCGTAAACGCCATCTTCAGGCCCGTATACTTTGATGAAACCAATTGTGTGTGGCTCAGTCTAAGGATCCGCGGTGAGACCAACACGTGCTCCATATGGATGGAGCACGTGTTGATCTTACCGCGGACCTCTACACTGAGCCACACACAACTGAGTTCATCAAAGTGTACGGGCCTGAAGATGGCGTTGACGCAACGCCGAAACTAGTAGCGAAGTAAACAAAAAATCTTAAGTACAGCTGGAGGAATTTCATTTTAATAAAAATTATACCAGCTGTGTCCCACCTTCATCCTGTTTAAATATGTATGTAAGAAGATTAGCTTATCTGTTCCAGTTGCAAACATTTATCATGTATTATTGTTTTTATGACATGTTCTACATGGAGGACCTCCTCACTACAGATCAATTGGAATGAAGGTAAATCTAATCTAATCTAAACTGCACGTTGCAAGGCAACCCACATATGCTCAATAATGTTCGTGTCTGGAGAGTTTGGTGGCCAGCGGAAGAGTTTAAACTCAGAAGAGCGTTCTTGGAGCCACTCTGTAGCAATTCTGGACGTATGAGGAGTCGCATTGTCCTGCTGGAATTGCCCAAGTCCGTAGGAATGCACAGTGGACATGAATGGATGCAGGTGATCAGACAGGATGCTTACGAACGTGTCATCTGTCAGAGTCGTATCTAGACGCATCAGGGGCTCCATAACTCTCCAACTGCATACGGCCCACATCATTACAGAGCCTCCACCAGCTTGAACAGTCCCCTGCTGATATGCAGAGTCCATGGATTCATGAGGTTGTCTCCAGTCCCTACATGTCCATCCGGTCGATACAATGCGGAACGAGACTCGTCCGACCGATCAGCATGTTTCCACGCATCAACAGTCGAATGTCGGTGTTGACGGGTCCATCAATGGTAAGCGACTATGCCTTCGGCTCCAACAGCCCAAGTCGAATATGTTTCCTTGAATAGTTCCCACGCTGACACTTGTTGATGGCCCAACATCGAACTCTGCAGCAATTTGCTGAAGAGTTGCACTTCTGTCACTTTGAACGATTCTCTTCAGTCGTCGTTGGTCCCGTTCTTGAAGAATCTTTTCCCCGTCCGCAGTGGTGTCGGATATTTGTAGTTTTACCAGATTCCTGATATACACGGTACACTCGTGAAATAGTTGCACGGGAAAATCCTCACTTCATCGCTATCTCGGAGAAGCTGCGTCCCATCGGTCGTGTGCCGACTATAACACCACGTTCAAACTCACTTATATCTTGATAATCCACCATTGTAGAGCAGTAACCGATATGACAACTGCGCCGGACACTTGTTGTCCTATATATGCGTTGCCGACCGCAGCGCAGTATTCTGCTTGTCTACATATTGCTGTATTTGAATACTCATGCCTGTACTAGCTTCTTTGGCACTTCAGTGCATATTAAAAAAGGATGACTTTGTTAAAGGTGAGTTTCTGACTTAGGCTTGGCAGTCACTGCTTCTCCTAACATACGCCGGTAAACAGCCACAAATGCCGAAATGATGAAAGTCGAAGAAAATTAGTTACATCCACTGCATGCATATACTCAAACATAACCTAGGCTGAGTTCTAGGGAGAGCTTTTAACAGTGAACATCTGTACTAAATGTATCAACCAAGGTAGCCAGAGAAAAACTGTTGAAAGCAAAAATATTCCACCTACAAGTAGGGGTAGAACCAGCAGAATGCTTACCAGCCAGGCACAACTTAGACTCGATCATATGGAGATCACTGAACAGGCTACAAACGGGCGTTGGCAAATGTCAAATCCAAGAACAAAGAAATGAAATGGGGATATCCACAAGGGCCAAACACGGTGTGGATGTGGAGAAGTATAGACAATAAATCGTCTGTGTAAGTAAGGACAGAGGCAGAAGTAGTGAATCAAAATTTGTGCCCTGGTTGGGAATTTAACCCGGATCGCCTGCCTACTGTGCTGATGTGCTAACTACTACATCACTGTGGCATTGTGGCTTAGACAACTGCACAGACTACCCTAGTCCAGTGCCCTCCCTAACACAAATCTCGGTTCACCTCCTCAACCCATTTTTCCATTGTTAGATCGTCAGTACTGCCGAGGCTCTCGATACTGGAATACCACTCCAGCTTTGTGCATAATGGGGAAATCTAATTGTACCTCAGACATAGGTGATCCGAATTACTACTTCAGCTTCTATCCTTATTTAAGATAAAGTTGAGACCCGTATGTCTCGAGGAAGATGTAATTCCATTTATGTCAGTTTTTATGTTGCCTTGATTCTTGCAACGAAGAGGATATGTATAAGACACAAGAAAATGCTATAGCAGTTGCTCGTCTGTGGGCGTAGATTGTTTGATTTCAATTTTGTGTATGTGTATACATATAAATTCATTCTGTTCTCTTAGCTAAAATTTTAAATGGAATCATATGTGTTTGCCTCTGACCCTTGTAACTAAAATGTTCGCGATGTTCGGAGGTTATTTTGAGACGCTTGTACATGATGTCATAATTACTTTGTTGAAATATATTAAAGGCGAGTTCACCTATACGAATACTTCGATTACTTGACAATTGTAGTAATAATAAGAAGTTTTTTCCTAACTCATGGTGAAAAATCTCTTTACTTCGCGACGAATGACGTACAGAGGCTTTGTAGTATGTTGATTTTACGTCAGTCGAACACGTAGTAAACGGATGCTGTTGTCGTGGTCTTCAGTCCAGAGACTGGTTTGATGCAGCTCTCCATGCTTCTCTATTCTGTGCAAGCTTCTTCATCTCCCTGAACCTACTGCAACCTACATCCTTCTGAATCTGCTTACTGTATTCATCTCTTGGTCTCCCTCTACGATGTTTACCCTCCGCACTGCCCACCGATACTAAATTGGTGATCCCTTCATGCCTCAGAACACGTCTTACCAACCGATCCCTTCTTCTAGCCAAGTTGTGCCACAAATTTCTCTTCTCTCCTATTTTATTCAATTCCTCCTCGTTAGTTATGTGATCTGTCCATCTAATCTTCAGCATTCTTCTGTAGCACCACATTTCGAAAGCTTCTATTCTCTTATTGTCCAAACCAATTATCGTCCATGTTTCACTTCCATACATGGCTACACTCTATACAAATACTTTCAGAAACGACTTCCTGACACTTAAATCTATCTTCGATGTTAACAAATTTCTCTTCTTCAGGACGTTTTCCTTTCCATTGCCAGTCTACATTTTATATCCTCTCTACTTTGACCATCATTAGTTATTTTGCTTGCCTCATTTCCTAATCTAATTCCCTCAGCATCACCCGATTAAATTCGATTACATTCCATTATCTTCGTTTTGCTTTTGTTAATGTTCATCTTATATCCTCCTTTCAAGACACTGTCCATTCCGTTCAACTGCTCTTTCAGGTCCTTTGCTGTCTCTGACACAATTACAATGTCATCAGCGAACGTCAAAGTTTTAAATTCTTTTCCATGGTTTTTAATTCCTACTCCAAATTTTTCTTTTGTTTCCTTTACTGCTTGCTCAATATACATATTGAATAACATCGGGGATAGGCTAAAACCCTGTCTCACTCCCTTCCCAACCACTGCTTCCCTTTCATGCCCCTCGACTCTTACAACTGCCATCTGGTTTCTGTACAAATTGTAAATAGGCTTTCGCTCCTTGTTTTTTACCCATGCCACCTTCAGAATTTGAAAGAGAGTTTTCCAGTCAACAATGTCAAACGCTTTGTCTAAGTCTACAAATGCTAGAAACGGATACGACTTCTAAAAGTAACTACATCGCATTTTATTTCCTTCTGTCAGCGCTTGTAACATTCCAGAAATCAGTGCAGATCCTGTATATTATACTAATATGTACATATTTTGCGTATTAATCAGACTACATAATTTCGCATGTAAGGGGCCTGAATTAGGTAACACTTTACACGCTGCTTAGCTAACAGAAGACTAACACGCATTATATGTATTACAACTTTAAACACATTGCTTTACGAAACAAATTAGATTTTTCCAGTGTTGTTACAATAATCTGTATTACTACCTTACACACATTGCTTTATACAAAAAATTCTAGAGTTTTCCAGTATTTTAATAATACTCCACGTGTATAAAGCTTCATTACGGTACCGCCGAAATTTAAATTTAAATGATAGCTCTAGTTTTGCGTTGAAAATTACGTTGCGTAATTTTAACTGCAAATAACATTTAATTGCCTCCGGGACTACCAGTGACACCCGCAGAGGAAATTTCAAATGAGATAAATTATAAGTGTCTCTGAAAATGCCGAATGTGAAATAATGTTTCGCTCTACAGTTCGGTGAACGGAGAGCTGAGATAGAGCTGCGCATTTCGTGAATAACAGCACCGCAATGATGTGGGAAGAAAGAGGAGAAGAATTTAAGGGTTGCCTTTGAAGAGAGCTCACGCTTCTTCTTTAATTCGTTTCGTCAATCTGTTGTAACACCATATTTCTCGCATTGTTCTCTCATTTTAGACTCCAGTGCAAATTACTCTTTTATTTTTTAATCACTAGTCGTTCGACTTGTGTAATATATCCTATTTCTCTTCCTATGTTGTGTTAAGCTTTTCACATATACATATCATATACACTTCCTGGACCCTTTTTACCTATTCTAGTAGGTGTCTGGCCCTCATTCTGTACGTTACGCATCCACTAAATTTTCGACATCCTTCCACAGAACTACAATTCAATCGTTTCTTTTCCTCCAGATTTCCCGCGTTGTTCATTCCACTTCCACACAATGCTATGCCACACAGACATTTTCAAAAAGTTCTTCCACAACTCCTTGCAAGTATTTTATATCGATACAAAAATTCGCCTCTAATATCTTACCTCGTTCAGCATTGGAGTTTAATGTTGCTCACTAAATATTGGAATCTCTTGTTTTTTCCCAACTTCCGATGTTAAGCATGTTGTTAGTCTAATACTAAATAGTTTTCGTCTCCAGCTAACTATAAGTAGTAGTAGCAGCAGCTTTATTGATCCATAGATCTCTTTTTACAAGGATATAGGACATGTCAAAGTATTTACAAATTTACATCAATTCAAAATAAGCTAATTCGTATACACATATATTTACAGACTTCTAGTTGGAGACAATCATTAGATTTACTCCTGGTATACAATCATTCTTTTCCAAATAACTTATTAAATAATGTAATGTCACATTCATCACTCATATCTCACCATTAGTCACTGCACACACTATACACACATTGTTTCATAACGCTTCACTGACTACACACACACACACACACACACACACACACACACACACACACTTTGCCAGCGTCATATGCTTCGCATGTTACTCATTATAAAGAGTAATTCAAGAATACTTTTAAACTCTAGAGTCAGGTGTCTTACACCAAAAAAGAAAAAGTATGAAAGTTGCGAATTAAACGGCACTTTCAGTTCATCAATAATTTTGTCTGCTTTCAATAACTCGTGAAGTGGTCTTTGCAAACATTTTTCAAACCATGTTACCTCTGGTCATTTGCGCGGTCCCAGCCTATCAGACGGCTGGCTGTTAGTGGGACATGCTCGCGAATAACTTTGAAAGACGCTTTGTCCCGGAGGCTGTCTTATGAGTAGGCGCAAATCAGAGGCGGCAACAGCAGTCAGCACATTTAGCGCGAATGGTTGCTAATAGGCAAGCTGCTGCAGTTACGTCATTCGTGTGGTACTAATGTCGCACGGTTTATTTTTCACTAATTTCGGGAGTCAAACTTGAGATGAAATGCAAGGTGATATTTAGGTGCGATGAGTTGCAAATGTGCAGTCTGTGTTTTTTCGTGAACATGAAGCTGGCTACAGGATCGTGTTGTGGCCATTCAATCCAATGCATTACGCGTTCAATTTCAGCGGTCTCCTGCAACTTAGATCATTTCATATTTTACTGGAAATAGTGCACATAAATCTGAATTTGTATGATAACGGAATTTCTCGATTTACGTTCCAAGCATATTTTGAAAGTCAAGTGTGGAGCTTGGCCTTTGTTTCCTTAATTTGATATCAATATACATCGTATAACTGCATTTGGTGCTACCCATTTCTACTTTCCTATCAGGTACTTTATATATATATTCATTTTCCTGATGCCATTTTGGATTGATGCTGTCTTGTTCAGACGTGTTGCGAAGTGCATTTTTGTCTATTAATGATTTCAAATAGTATACAGGATGATATATTCAGGATTTCACATATTTTTCCCCGTGGATAGTAATAAATATCCCGCTCTCAAAAAGCATATTTTTATGCGAGAAGATAAGTTTCGTCATCTATTGCTGAGTGCGTAATTGCTGTAGGAGATTTTCTACAGTGTGTGTGCGTGCGTGTGTGTGTGTGTGTGTGTGTGTGTGTGTGTGTTCACATTCCACGAAATAACTTGCACGGCGGATTGTGTTGATGTGTTAAGTACTCTGTAATAGCTCGGGTATATTCAGTTCTTTCGAACCCCGTTATTATTCAAATAACTTAGAGAACTATTATAAGCAGTTAGTAATTTCCATACCTAAGTACTGTGATTACACACAGGGACCTAGATCCCCATTCCACGGTGTTCAACTATAAGTTTGTCATTACTACACTCCTGCAGTTTTTATCGCTACAGCGCGAAAGCACTGTCCAGCGGTATTTGTATAGCCATTCTAACATCTATGTTACAGTATACTAAGCAAGGTTTAAACAACGAACCGGAGCTGGCGCCCATACACCCAACTGTGCGAATAGATTAATTCCCTTTGGAAAATATTTTAATTGGGCTGAAATTAATGCTCGGCAAATGACATTTGTATGTGCACCGTTTGGATTTTACGTGCAAAAACAGTCATTCTTAAATAACTCCAGACTGGAGCGAGACTGATGGTTCAAATTTGGTGTATCAGACGGTTTTAACCGTTTGAAAAAAAATGTTGCTCCGCTTGGATTTTGCGTGCAAAAAACACGTTTTTGCGAACTTTTTCACGTTCACCTCTTCTATGTTTCAAACTTGTGCGAATCGGTAGACAAATACATGGAATTAACGGTCAGCTGTTGCTTTGTGAAAGCTTTATCCGTTGCCACAATATGACGGTCCAAAGCTGCATACAAAAAGCACGTAAAATCCTATTTTAGCGAACCTCACGTGCTGAGACGGTTTAAAGTGATACCGATAACAATAAAAACTACGTTTTTATGATAATGATAACAATCCTTTGCAAAAATCTTTTACTGCTCGGGCTTTACGTGAGAAAAATCACGCGTTTGCACATGAAAATGTAGTTCCCTTCTTTTACACCCCAACCCTGCCCAGAATATACCCGCGTCTTTTTTGTGCTAAGCTACGAGTATTTATCAAAATCTGTAGTTCCCTTCTTTTACATCCCTAACCCCGCCCAGAAGAAACTCGCCTTTTTTGTGCTAAGGTACGAGCATTTTTCATTTTGGTACGATTTTATGAGTGGTTCACAGTGGCTGATGTTCAGTTATACAAGCTATGCCCGCCTTTTATCAGTTCTGCGATTTATTCTAACAAAGAGAACACAGCAAGTGCCATTACGCAATTTCCCTGAAAAACTGCTCATTGGAAGAGGGGTGGAAATAAGCGAACAAGTGTGTGGCGTACCCCGTAGATACTTGACCGTTTCCGAGAAAACGAATATCAAAGTTTTCGCCGTAATACATATACCTTCTAGCAAGAGGTAAGTTCAACGGAAACGGTTGCACAGTGGTTAGCGTCACGGATTTTTTTTTTTTTTTTTCGTTTATCTGCCCATGACCATAGAAGATTACTACACGAATGTTTCTTATCCAGTTACGAGATACAAGAGCATTTTGTTAATTTTTCAATTACAACTGTTATCTGTAAGTGTCATACATTTATTATTTTTGTCATTTTCAATTATTACCATCTTTTTAAACTCTCAAATTCTTATGTTTCATCCTTATATCAGTTCTTACATGAATTCTTACGTTTTGTTCTTTTATTTATTCTTCAGGAGGATTTGGTGCATTCCCTTGGGTGATACCGAAAGTAAAAACATTGGAAACAGAAATTCCGAACACCGTGAGCATTGACCGAAGATAGGCTTTCCACCGTGACATTTCTTCGTATCAGTTGAAAGGTGGCTACACTGAGCCACAGCGCCAGAGAGTTTTGTTTCGCCGCCTCCACTGGCAGTGATTATTGAGAAGTAGCGGAGGGCAGTGCTTGTTGAGAACTCGTAATAGAGAGTGCTTGCTGAGATGTCGTAGTGAAGAGATCTTGTCGAGATGTGGCAGTAGTCAGTTCTCGTTGAGATGTGGTAGTAGCGAGTCGGTGTGGAGACATTGTAATGATTAGAGTGCTTTTCATGAATATAAATGAAGGTAACAAACTACTTTTCCTTTTTTTTTCATTATTTCAATGTCCTGAATAATGCGTCATTACAGGTTCAGTCAACAAAGCATCTGGCTTGGTTCAAATGGCTCTGAGCACTATGGGACTCAACTGCTGAGGTCATTAGTCCCCTAGAACTTAGAACTAGTTAAACCTAACTAACCTAAGGACATCACAAACATCCATGCCCGAGGCAGGATTCGAACCTGCGACCGTAGCGGTCTTGCGGTTCCAGACTGCAGCGCCTTTAACCGCACGGCCACTTCGGCCGGCAACAAAGCATCTGGCTTGTGTTCTTGTATTAGAGTGTAATTCTGGTTTTCCTGCGCAATTATAGTATTTCTAATTTTTTTTTATCACGTCAGTATAAATGGTATTTGAAATTTCTTGTCTTATTGAAGAAGAACCGTGCCAGATGTGTACGTTGAGTCATACTTCCACACACAGAACAGTTATACTTGTGCTTTGGTTTTGTAGGATTTATACACTCCTGGAAATTGAAATAAGAACACCGTGAATTCATTGTCCCAGGAAGGGGATACTTTATTGACACATTCCTGGGGTCAGATACATCACATGATCACACTGACAGAACCACAGGCACATAGACACAGGCAACAGAGCATGCACAATGTCGGCACTAGTACAGTGTATATCCACCTTTCGCAGCAATGCAGGCTGCTATTCTCCCATGGAGACGATCGTAGAGATGCTGGATGTAGTCCTGTGGAACGGCTTGCCATGCCATTTCCACCTGGCGCCTATGTTGGACCAGCGTTCGTGCTGGACGTGCAGACCGCGTGAGACGACGCTTCATCCAGTCCCAAACATGCTCAATGGGGGACAGATCCGGAGATCTTGCTGGCCAGGGTAGTTGACTTACACCTTCTAGAGCACGTTGGGTGGCACGGGATACATGCGGACGTGCATTGTCCTGTTGGAACAGCAATTTCCCTTGCCGGTTTAGGAATGGTAGAACGATGGGTTCGATGACGGTTTGGATGTACCGTGCACTATTCAGTGTAACCTCGACGATCACCAGTGGTGTACGGCCAGTGTAGGAGATCGCTCCCCACACCATGATGCCGGGTGTTGGCCCTGTGTGCCTCGGTCGTATGCAGTCCTGATTGTGGCGCTCACCTTCACGGCGCCAAACACGCACACGACCATCATTGGCACCAAGGCAGAAGCGACTCTCATCGCTGAAGACGACACGTCTCCATTCGTCCCTCCATTCACGCCTGTCGCGACACCACTGGAGGCGGGCTGCACGATGTTGGGGCGTGAGCGGAAGACGGCCTAACGGTGTGCGGGACCGTAGCCCAGCTTCATGGAGACGGTTGCGAATGGTCCTCGCCGATACCCCAGGAGCAACAGTGTCCCTAATTTGCTGGGAAGTGGCGGTGCGGTCCCCTACGGCACTGCGTAGGATCCTACGGTCTTGGCGTGCATCCGTGCCTCGCTGCGGTCCGGTCCCAGGTCGACGGGCACGTGCACCTTCCGCCGACCACTGACAACAACATCGATGTACTGTGGAGACCTCACGCCCCACGTGTTGAGCAATTCGGCGGTACGTCCACCCGGCCTCCCGCATGCCCACTATACGCCCTCGCTCAAAGTCCGTCAACTGCACATACGGTTCACGTCCACGCTGTCGCGGCATGCTACCAGTGTTAAAGACTGCGATGGAGCTCCGCATGCCACGGCAAACTGGCTGACACTGACGGCGGCGGTGCACAAATGCTGCGCAGCTAGCGCCATTCGACGGCCAACACCGCGGTTCCTGGTGTGTCCGCTGTGCCGTGCGTGTGATCATTGCTTGTACAGCCCTCTCGCAGTGTCCGGAGCAAGTATGGTGGGTCTGACACACCGGTGTCAATGTGTTCTTTTTTCCATTTCCAGGAGTGTAGTTGCTGGGGACTTAATTAATTAATTGTGTTAACGAAAATTTTCATTTCATTCTTTGTTGTTGTTCTATGCAGTCAGATTGCGTAATAATACTAGTCAGGGCCAACCGTTTACGAGAGACAGCGTAATTGGACATACAGCTACCAAAAATAAAAAAGATTTTCAAATTTAATAATTAAGCCCCCATGCACGTGGCGACCGCTGCTTCGGATCGTCCCTTGGAATTCTTCTGATTGTAAAAATAGTAGACCGTAGTATTGTTGTAATAATTTGTAGTTTAGTAGTTGTAGTCTATATTGCATGTGTAGATTTGGTAATCGTCATTCTTCTAATGGTATTTTTTCTCAGAATTTGATTTGTTGTCTTGTATACGCGTTTGACAATTTAGTGCAATTATTTCAATTGTTCGTTAATAGTGTTTGAGGGGAACATCTCGTGTGAATGGTATTGTTGAAGATGAGGAGTCATTGTGTGTAATTTTCGTACAGTGACGAATTTTTTATGTTTTGTAAATGATTACGCGGTCAATGAAACAGGCAAAAATGATGAATAGTCAGAATAACGAAATTGTTGACATGGCGAACTCGCCAACACAGGACAACAGTATGATGAATAATGGTGTTGAAAACAATTTAATAAGCAGGGAAAATAGTCCGGAAACAGTTCAAAATTTTTCTCAATCAGAAAATTCACAGATTACGTGGTTAACGACAGAAGAAATGGAGCAGTTGATGGTTGCTATATTAAATTTTGGATCACAGATGGGAACTTTGCGATCTGAATTAAAAACAGAGATAGGGAGAATTAAAACGAAGATGGAAACTTTGACAACACGATTAGACTCACGAATAGGGACATGTTTCAAAAATACGAATGATGAATCAAAGAAAGAAATTAGAGAAGAAGTACAACCGATTTTGAATGCTCACAATAATAGTTTAATTTCAACAGAAATCAGATAAGAGGAACAGGACAGAGAACAGGAAGAAAAAGATCGCGTAATAGTACAAAAATTTTCAGAATTAAATTTACAACGTGCACACGATAAGGAAGAAATAATTGAAAAAATCGAGGAATCCGTACCAAATGACAGAATAAATAACTTAACGCAACAGTGTGAACAGTTAACTACTAAATGTGACAATACCGAAACCCGAGTCGCGACACTTACGGAAGACGTAAATAAACAGAAAGAACAATTAGGTGACTCATCGGAAAGAGTTGAGGAGATTTCAGATAAACTGACAAGTCTTAGTTTAAATGGGGACAGAGATTCGGATGATACAGCTCCATTACCATTTTCAGAAACTGAAGAGTACCAGAACATAAATAAGCATGTTGAAAATCGGGGAAAATTTAATAAACGCGTGAAAAGGGAATTTGAGGCATTGCAAAAGCAAGTAAAACAAACTGAAGGCGAAATTGTAGGAAAAGACAGCAAAAGAAATTTAGAATCACAATTAGCAGAGGGGTTTGAAGAAAATAATTTGTTTCATTTACGGGATGCAACAAGAGAGCGCCAGGCGCGCGAACTTGACAATAATCAACATTGGGACTGGGACAGACGCGGTAGGTCTTTGTCACCACGAGGCGAAAACTTTGACTATAAACACTTTGTGACTGTTCGGAAATTTAAGATCTTTCGCAATTCTAAGAATGACGTACATCCATGTTCATGGTTAGATCAATTTACGTACGCACTTCCGCCAGATGTGCCACAAAGTCACAAACTAGAAATTATGTGCGGCTATTAATGTCCTCAGGGGATTCACTACACTAAGTGAATATGTGCCGTAGCGTGCATAGGGCCCCGAGCTGTAGTGGTGCTATTTGCCTTTTAGTTTTCTGCCCCGCTGCCTACTCTTTTACTATTCTTTGCATCTGTCAAAACAACTCTTCGACTATCAATCTATCAAGAGAATCGTTAAACAATAACCGGATATGACTATTTTACCTAAAAGTGATTTCGGAAATTACCATTTGGACTTACTGTATCTTCATCAGCATTCATTCGTAGTTTAAATGAAATTTTACCTGCTTATCTTCGTGACAATATTACTTCATATGTTGACGATATTCTTATTGCTAAACGTTCTTGGAGTGAGCACAACAAAATTTTGGATTCAGTATTACGTATCTTTGCAAGAGTTGGCATTACAGTGAACTTAGAAAAATCTGAATTTGGTCGTTCTCAGGTGAAATTTCTCGGTCACATTATTTCTACAGAAGGTATTCTTCCTGATCTAGAAAAATTAGACGCTATTCGTAATTATGCTGTTCCTACCACAAAACGTGATGTTTGTAGTTTCCTTGGTGTCTGTAATTTTCTTAGACGCTTTGTTAAATTGGACGATTTGGCCACACCTCGTTTATGTGAACTATCCGGAAAGAATTCTAATTGGTGTTGGGATGAGGAAGCTCAATCAGAATTTGAACAACTTCGTGATGCTTTAGTTGCTGCTCCACTTCTTTCACATCCGGATTTATCTAAAGATTTTTTGTTTGGCGACAGACTCATCATACAAAGGCCTAGGTGCACATTTATTTCAAGAGATAGAAGAAAACGGCGTTGTAGTACAAAAGACTATTGCATTTGGAAGTCGTATTCTCTCTAAATCAGAAAAAAATTATTCGATTACGGAACTTGAAGCTTTAGCTGTTGTTTGGGCTTTCACAAAATTTCGCACATTTTTGTTTGGCAGACATACTAAGGTTTACACCGATCATCGAGCTCTGGAATTTCTTATGTCAACAAAATTAACTCATGGCAGATTGTCACGATGGGCGTTGTACCTACAGGAATTTGATTTTAGTATTGTTTACATACAGGGTTCTTCAAATATTGTTGCTGATGCTTTATCACGTGCACCTATGGGTTTGAAACAAAGTGCTGAAGAGGACTGCAAGGAAAACAATTATTGTTTGATGTATATTCAAGGTGTTGCGTTTGAGAACTTTATTTCGTCTTCGCTCCAGGACATCGCTGAGGAGCAAAATAAGGATCCAATCTGGAAGGACATTAAGGAGAAGTGGAGGAGAAAGGAAAGCGTAGCCATTAGACAGCATTATTTAGTTCGCAATGACATTCTTTTTAAACGAAAATCGGTCGACAACTCTGTTTGGTTAGTTTGTATTCCTGATGAGTGGGTTAATAAACTGATTTGGTATACACATTTCAGTTATGTACACTTTGGTCCCAGAAAATGCTTTCATAAATTACGGGAAAATTGCTACTTCAGTAATATGGAAAAACGTATTCGATCTGTTCTGGCCAAATGCAAATTATGTCAAAAGGCTAAGCCGCCAACAATTTCTCACAGAGCACCGTTGTTTCCTATCATTCCAGCGAAATTAAAGGAGATGGCTGCAGTCGATTTGTTCGGTCCAGTGGTTCGTTCTATTAATGGTTTTGCGTACATTTTCGTAGCAGTGGAGTTGACATCAAAATATGTGTGTTTTACACCTTTACGCAAACCAACAGCTCTTTCAGTATCTAATGCTTTCATTAACCATTTTCTTAAAGAAGTTGGTCATGTTGATCAGGTTATATCAGATAATGGATCATAGTTTCGTTCTAAAATTTGGCTTCGTACTCTACGGCGTCGTAAAATTAAATCAATTTTCATTTCACTTTTTCACCCTCAATCTAACGCTTCAGAGAGATGGATGAAGGAAATCAATAAATTGTGTCGTCTTTATTGTCAAGAACGTGGGATCAGTATCTTCATATTTTTCAAAACATTCTGAATGAACTTCCTAATGACTCAACTTCTTTACCGCCTATACTGATATTAAAAAACAAAGCACCGACAAATCGCATATCTGAAATCGTTCCTTTTCCGCCTTCACGGAAACTGCGGCATTCTGAAGTTGTCAACCTGGCTCTACAAAATATTGCATCTGCGGCTGCTAGAAGAGAGAAATCAGCTAAGCGTCCTTGTCGTTTAAAAATCTTGTCAGTTGGTCAGAAGGTGTTAATTAAGTCTCATCGTTTGTCTCACAAAGGAAAGGGCTTGTGTCGCAAATTTTTTCTGCTTTATAACGGTCCATATAGAATTCGCAAAATTATTCATGATAACACTGTCGAAGTAGAAACTCTTAAATCTCGACGCTCTAAGGGAATACATCATATATCTAACGTTAAAATTTTTGTGGAATGATATACTTTTGAAAAAATTTTGTGGAATGACATACTTTTGAGAAACTAACAGCTAGATGTAAACATGCAGAGAATACAAGGATACCGCGCTGTGTTTTGGCGGCGGCATATACTCAAAGCAACAGTCAAGTCTGCGCGCCGCACAAGGCAGTCGTTGACCGCAAACAATTGCTTCCTACGTCACGCGCCTACAGCTGATCTAGCGCTCAGTGCGAATGCACTGACAGCCGTAAACAAATACACAGTCTAATTTCTCCGACTAAATTCAGTATAAAGCTATAGTGACTTGATGAATTAGGTTATTAACGTTCAGTATTTTTCAGGATACGGTTGTATAAAATATTTAAGAACTTCAGGTAAATTCTGTGTGCCTCCGACGTTAAGAGGACTTGCTATCGAGAAAATTTCAGAAAGAATGTAATTTCCAAGAAGAAACTAATAAACTAAAAAGGTAACTATTAATTGAGTTTATTTTTTCAGGTAACATATTTCCACTTAGGTACGTACTCTAGACGTAATTTGCTGCTCTCGATTACGTGATTCAGACTTTGTGCTAAATTTCATGTTCTATGAATTTACTTGTGAAGCGACGTGCTTGCGTACATTTGCTGATTTTTGTCAATGTTTTATTAATGAACAAGGTTGTTATTTGTATATATTTTGTATCGCTTGGCTGCAATGCTTTTTCACTGATGTCATATTTTTTTTTATTATGTGTCTGCTGTGCTTATTTATTTAAATTATAATTGTCACCTGATTAATTGTGCTGACTGTGGTTATGTATATAAGTTATACTTTGTGATTTATCTGCTTGCGCCTTCATGTTTACTTATTAAGATGACATATGAACATTTATTTGCTTATGCTGATATGATGCTAATGACCTGTTTATTACGTAAGATATATGTTTGCTGCTGTTCGTATGGATTGCGTATTTATACATTTCTGTTTGTTGTCATAACTATTCTTTAATTTGCTATGTATAGAAATGCTGATATACAGTGTACGAACATGGAGTTTAGGTTACACTATGGTATTAATTATTGTTTGCTTGGCAGAGCCTCGTGGTAGGAATTGTGCTGCATCCACTTGTTGACATTCTGTTCTCCACTGGTATATTTACTCGCTATTGCATGTTTTGCTTACGCTCAGTGCCTTATATTTTAAGATAAGAAAATGAACTGCCATAATTCGACGAACGACATTAGTACAAGAAACTTCATAGAAGTCACATGAGCTGGAGGTTTTATGGAAGCTGTATAAATTTATGCTAATAGGAAGGAAGCTAGCGACATGACATGCCAACACTAGGGTTAGACCATTGACAGTTATTACACTGCATTTTTCGTGAGCAATTGACATAGGAAGTGACACTTGACACAAGAAACACTCCACATGTTTGCTTCTGTTTGCCATAATTCTTGAAGTGGTGTACACACTGTGAAATATTATGATCATTCACACTCCGTAGTCGTACTTAATTACTGAGAGTTATTCGAACTAAGTCTGTTAGAGGTCATGTATGCATTTTTTTTTATTTAATGATGGACAAGGTAACCAAAATCCATCTTATATTTATAATGAGTAGAAGATTTGGGTCAGATGGATTACACAGAGGTTGTGTGTTGACAGTGTGTCTTCGGATTGTATGGGATGATGAGGTTTGCATTAGGATTTTATCTGTACTTGTTCGAGGAGACTGACTAGAGGAAAGAGTTGTTATGGAAGTGAAATGATATTGGCGATAAGGTTTATATGTGTCGACGTATTGAAGAGGTATTATTGAGGTATTAAGATTATATGAAGTTGATGATTATTGGAGTTTTTGTGGACAAGAGGTAAGGTAAATGATATTGATGATAAGATTTATATGTATCGACATAAGAGGTATTATTGAAGTACTGAGATTATGTGATGCTGATGATTATTGGAGTTTTGGTGGATAAGAGGTAAAGTAAGTGAGGTGCATTTTTTTTTTTTTTTTTTGTTGGTCTATATGGAACAAGGAGGATGAAGATAGCAGACTAGAACACTCAAGTAGAAGGAAGATTGTCTACACACACTTTGTTAAATCAATAAGCAGTACATTTTTTTTTTTTTTTTTTTTTTTTTTTTTTTTTTGGAGAGAGGAAGTAATTGCATATCTTGGCTCACTGACAGTTGTTCAGCAACCGTACATTTTGATCTGGCTTGGCAAACATTGGTCTTGACATGATGACTATGACGTTGACTTAACTATTATTGACTGTTATACATTGCTGCCACTACTACTTGATACACATGATGAACATCAAATTTTGTCAGAATTGCATTTACACAGTTAACACTATTCCACTAAACAGTAGTACTTAATGTGGATGAAAGATGAGTGAGTGTTTTGTGTGTTTTCCTTTCCTAATCCTACCCACCTATCTCCCAAATATTATTTTATTTGTTTGTAGTGGCTTGCACTGACACCCATAAATATTATAGGTTTACTGATATTTGAGTATTTGTAATAGTTAATATGACAATTATCTGATATCATTTGTGTGTTTATTAGAACTTGTATATTTAGTGTAAGAGCATTGAGAATAATTTTGTAAAAGCATTTGTATGTGCATTCAAACTATTGTTCATGCCTTAACTGTCTGATTAGTGATGGTGAATATTATGAACTGTTACCTGCACTTGTTCAACATTGATGTGTGACACTTAGAAATGTTTAATTCTGCTGATGAACTGTGTGATTGGGATAATGAATATTATGGACTATTACTTGTACTTTTTCTACATGATTGGTGCCACTAGGACATGTTTAATTTCTGCTTATAAACTCTGATGAACAGTGTGATCAGTGATAGTGAATATTATGGACTGCTGTCTGCACCTGCTCATCATTGCTAGGTGCAACTGATGGACTGCTTCTACTGAAATGATGTCACTTGTTGGTGTCTGCACCTGTCAACATTGCTGGGTGCCACTGATGGACTGCTTCTACTGAGATAATGTCACTTGTTGGGGTCTGCACCTGTTCAACATTGCTGGGTGCCACAGATGGACTGCTTCTACTGAAATGATGTTGCTTCTTGCTGTCTGCACCTGTTCAACATTACTGGGTGCCACAGATGGAACTGCTTTTATTAAAATGATGTCACTTGTTGGTGTTTGCACCTGTTGACCATTGCTGGGTGCTGCTGCTGGAACTATCAACTATTTGTTTTTTTTTCTTTTGAATAATTAAAAGTATTTTATGTGCACATTTGTATAAACTGATTTTTTGTGTATTGTGTAAACTATTATGTAAAGCCACATGTATGAAAGAATTTGTATTGCCTACTGTATTTTATATATTAGGTTATTGAAAGTCAGTGCAAAGCCAAAATTTTATCTAATTATGTGATGTTTACGTATTAATATTATCTTTTATTTTTGTCTGTATTTTTTTTGACGAATTTGGTGGTGATCAGATTAAGAGCAGCCGACCAGTTGCAAAGGATAAAGTAATCTTTACCTAGGTTTCAATAGATATAAATCTATCTTCTTCAGAAGACGGCCTGGTACCAGGAATCCTTCTCACATCTTGTAATACAATATTTTCCTAATATATGTTAAACTTTATTCTTGATTCATGTTTCATACCTTAATATATATTGCGATGTTCATTGTCCCCAGGCCGTCTTCTGAAGAAGATAGATTTATATCTATTGAAACCTAGGTAAAGATTACTTTATCCTTTGCAACTGGTCGGCTGCTCTTAATCTGATTACGTGGAACCGTTGCTGTAGCGCAGCTATGTTTAAAGTACTGAATTTGGTGGTATTTTCACCACCAATGCTGGCAAAAATACCATCAAATTCTAGCCCGTGGGGGAAGGGCATATGAAAGGTGGCTACACTGAGCCACAGCGCCAGAGAGTTTTGTTTCGCCGCCTCCACTGGCAGTGATTATTGAGAAGTAGCGGAGGGCAGTGCTTGTTGAGAACTCGTAATAGAGAGTGCTTGCTGAGATGTCGTAGTGAAGAGATCTTGTCGTGATGTGGCAGTAGTCAGTTCTCGTTGAGATGTGGTAGTAGCGAGTCGGTGTGGAGACATTGTAATGATTAGAGTGCTTTTCATCAATATAAATGAAGGTAACAAACTACTTTTCTTTTTTTTCTCATTATTTCAATGTCCTGAATAATGCGTCATTACAGGTTCAGTCAACAAAGCATCTGGCTTGTGTTCTTGTATTAGAGTGTAATTCTGGTTTTCCTGCGCAATTATAGTATTTCTAATTTTTTTTTATCACGTCAGTATAAATGGTATTTGAAATTTCTTGTCTTATTGAAGAAGAACCGTGCCAGATGTGTACGTTGAGTCATACTTCCACACACAGAACAGTTATACTTGTGCTTTGGTTTCGTAGGATTTATAGTTGCTGGGGACTTAATTAATTAATTGTGTTAACGAAAATTTTCATTTCATTCTTTGTTGTTGTTCTATGCAGTCAGATTGCGTAATAATACTAGTCAGGGCCAACCGTTTACGAGACACAGCGTAATCGGACATACAGCTACGAAAAATAAAAAAGATTTTCAAATATAATAATTAAGCCCCCATGCACAGTCTCACTTGGGAGTGAAACGTCGTTAACACTGCTGAAGATTTGACGCGTTGGCAATAATTCCGGCAAACCACGCATAGTGGATCATTTTCCCGAAAAATGGCGTTTTCAGTTGATTATCAACCAGGATACTCTACAGGGATTTTACCGAAAACAATTTCAAACAATTTTCTCATTCCTTTATGGCTTTTTTAAAATTCATTCACTCGACAGGCTATTGGTAGACGAATAAGGACAACGTTAGTTTCAACATGCACTGGAAATCATTCGTGGTAACCTTCTACGGACATGGATAGATAAATGAAAAACAAAAATAGAAATAACAAAAGCAGGTTTCGAAGTTTCGAACGAGGTGCCCAAAAATGTGAAGCTGCAACGCTGTCCATAGCGCCAGAGCTTTGTTTAAAATTATTACGTGCTCAAAAGCATATAAACTACCTCGCAAATTTTGACCGTCGTTTTCTCGAAAACGGTTGAGTATATACGGATAAGCCGACACACGTGTCAGCTTATTTTGACCCCTCTTTCACTGTGCGAAGTTTCTGGGCTATCGGATGATGGCACTTAACGTGTTCTCCTGGTAAGTAAGTGTGAGGAAGCGAGTTAATTTCTTATTCACTTAGCGTTACGAAATTGTTTACTGCGTCATAAATTTGTATATAACGCGTCGTGGTTTCACTAAATCAGGAGTTAATGATACTGTTGTGTGCTGAGGAACGCCAGCGCCGTCAGCTACCAGAACGGCCGCCGCACAACAGGAGTTTACTGTTCGTCTTCCGCCAGCAGAACTTTGACAACCAAGTCCCGCGGAAGATGGCTTCCACCGCCCGGCCGCCAGGCAGCAGTAGCGGCGTTTTGAAATGTCGCTGGCCGCGCAGAACTACACAGACGAAAAAAAAAAAAAAAGCGCAACAGAAAAAATTTTGACGTAGAGTACTGAAGTTTGAGGAATACATTTAGGCCGGCGCACTACTCACAATGAGCCACTTCCTCCTTAGCGAGAGTAGGGGAGTGGGCTAGGCGCCGAGAACATTAGTACTTCTTCAATCAGAGGCTCGTTCTCGACGTACTATCAGCCGTACAGTAGGATTGTCACACTAGTCACTTCGGGACTTTACCGTTGCTAGGTGACGTGACGTGTAGGACACAGTTTTTTACTCACTGTTCTTCTCGTTAGACACGGATGGGCAACCGGCGGCCAGCAAGCCGGATCCGGCCCGCGACTGGTTCAGTCCCGCCCGCCAAAGAAAATTCTTGCGAGAGCGAGACGCTCTTGTTCGCATTTTTCCAGTCTGACTTCTCTATAATACAGCTGATATACTTTAAGTTCAAGAGATTTAGATCTTTAAACTTTTCAAAATCAACGAAAAAATGATGGTTTAGTTCAACTGCTCTTCCCCAAGCGGTCCGTCATCAAAAATATTTTTGGACAGATATTTTTAAAATATTTACTAATACTATTTGTGAATATTGAGACACTAAATTTCAAACACGGTAATGACCTGCCTGTGGTCAAAAATTTCTAAGTTACTCCTAATTGCTTGTTGATTGGAGTTGCCTGTTTCATTGCAATATTTTGTTTTTCTAGTCTTCCTCGTATTAACATTAGTAAACAATTTTTGTCCACTGTGCGAGTATTAGAACAAGGCCACTGTTGAAAACTGAAGGTTATTATTATTATTCTCGTATCAGGAACATACATAAAACGCAGTTTATACGATTGTTCATAGATCAACACAGTTTATATAATTATTGACCAAAATTTGGCCACATCCAGTGCATTTTCCGTTGCCTGGTGAAGGTCATCTTCTGTTCAGGTGGCTGGACGCAGTCGACTCTTAAGCATATGTTGAACAGTCTGTTCTTGCCCGCAGTCACATTGGGTTTTGTTTTCTTCAATGTATCCCCGTTCTGCCAGGTGAACCAGTGATGTGCCCTCTCCTGACCTCGGACTATTCAAGGACTTCCACGCTGGCCAATTTTCATGACGACCTGGGGGGTAAAGATTCTGAAAATCTTTCCAACCGGGAGGTGGGGATGTCTCAGCCCTCCATTGTTGCAGCCTCGTTTCTTCATCAGTGATTTTTAGTTTCTCCGATGTTCTGAGGAAGCTTTCCCTTGCCCATAGTCATTTTGGGTAGGGTTGTTGCCCACACAGGGGATAGGTTTTTTCCTGCTCCAGTTACGCTCTTTCCCTGTTTGCTGCTATTTCCCTTCGAACAGGACGTAATGCAATTCCTGCAAGGTGGTAGAGCTATTCGACTGGAGCTGACTTCAAGCAGCCTGTTATAATTCTGCATGCGTCGTTATGGCAATATTCACCCGTTTGGTATCTGTTGGCTTATACCAAACAGGACAGTCAGTCTGCAGCTGAGTAGCTTAACACCCTTGCAGAAGTTCGGATGGTTTCTGCTTCACTGCCCCACTGCGTTCCGGCCAGTTTTTCTCAGCAGGCTGTTCCTGGTTTGATTTTGATTTGAAATTCATACAATATTTTTTAAACCTTAGAGATTTGTCAAGTGTTACTCCTAGATATTTGGGAGTGGCACGGTGTTCCAGTTTAACCCCTGACCATTCTATCTTTAACTTGCGCGTGGTTTCCCTATTTCTCAGATGGACAGCACGCACTTCTGTCTTTGATGGGTTTGGTTTAAGCTGGTTTGTTCTGTAGTATTTTGACAGATCTTCAAGAGCACTATTTAGGGTAATTTTTATTGAATCGAAGTTTGTGCTTTGGGTTGCCAGAGCGATATCATTAGCATACAAGAAACTCCTGCAGTTGGGGACCACGGGATGGTCGTTAGTATACATACCGAACAGAGCTGGAGCCAACACACTTCCCTGGGAAAACCCATTTTTCGGTATCTTCCATCGGCTATGCTGTCCTTGGAGGTCAACGAAGAATCTTCGGCTCAGCAGAAGACTGGCGATCAGCCTTGTGAGGTTGAAATCTTTAGTTACGTTGTACACCTAGGCCGGCCGGAGTGACCGAGCGGTTATAGGCGCTACAGTCTGGAACCGCACGACCGCTACGGTCGCTGGTTCGAATCCTGTCTCGGGCATGGATGTGTGTGATGTCCTTAGGTTAGTTAGGTTCAAGTAGTTCTAAGTTCTAGGGGACTTATGACCACAGCAGTTGAGTCCCATAGTGCTCAGAGCCATTTGAACCATTTTCTACACCTAGTTTAATAGCAACTGGTGGATGACGGTGTCGCTTGCTGTTGTCAAGACCACAAATACCACTCCTGTCACCTTACTGGTTTCAAAACCACTTCTATGAACTGTGTAAGACTGAGTAATTGTCCTGTGCAGATTTTACCAGGACGCAATCCAGCTTGCTGAGGTAAAAGCTAGGGATCAATAACATGTGAAAGACATGTTAAGTCATTCTCTCTAGCAGTTTGTAAAGTGACGCAGTAGTGCAAGGACTGTTTCCTTCTTTACCAGGTTTCAATGTAGCAGTTACTCGGCTCCTCCGTCATATCTTTGGAATTTAACATCTATCGATACATTTGAAGATAGTATCTGTTCCTTCGGACATGTCCGAAAGAATGGATACCATCGTTGACCATGCAGCTCGTTAGAATGAAATTGCAATGAAATGAATACCCCTAGCTGTATACAGGCGTTAATATTAGGACTCGAACCCGGGATCTCCTGCTTATATGGCAGACGCTCTAACCATCTGAGCCACCGAGGACACAGAGGATAGTGCAACTGCAGGGACTTATCTCTGGCACCCCTCCCGTAAGATCCACATTCCCAACTTATTGACCCGCTCTATATACATAGTGGGTCTTACAGGAGGCGTGCCAGAGATAAGTCCCTGCAGTTGCACTATCCTCTGTGTCCTCGATGGCTCAGATGGATAGAGGGTCTGCCAAGTAAGTAGGAGATGCCGGGTTCGAGTCCCGATCGGGGCACACATTTTCAACTGCCTCCGTTGACGTATATCAACGCCTGTATGCAGCTAGCGGTATTCATTTCATTGCAATTTCATCTATCGATACATTTATTGAAGAGTTGGAGAATCCATTCCTTTGCTGCTAATCCAAAGGGCTTAATTTGCTCATTTCGTACATCGTCCAAACCAGACGATTTACCAGTTTTACTCCGCTTAATAGCCTTCTGTAATTCATCCGTCGTGAATGGGACTGAAAAGTTGTTATTCTACTCATGCTCAGTTCGTCGTAGCTGTAGCTGGTGTGCTGTTTGGTTGGTGGTGATATTTTGGTGTGTAGCGATCTTAGTTGCATCGTTACACAGGCATCGCAGAAGTCTCGAAGCATTGTGACTGTCTCATTTCAGATCCAGGTTTTCTATTGTTTTAATCCATTTCCCCATTTTTCACTCATTAATACAGGAAATGAGTTTGTTTCCTGTTTCTATAGTTGTTTCACTGAAAGGATTTTCTCTACATAAGTTGCTATATTCTGTAAATAATGCTGCCTGATCTTAGGGCCACAGCTCAATCAACATAGAAGGGAAACGGAAGACAATTTACAACGAATTAGCTGCAACCAGTTGGTTTTACAGGCGTTTATTTTTCCATAATAACATTTCAAGATACCAGACATCCCATCTTCGTAAGCTTACATTTATTTAAGTGTGATGAACATTGTTTCTTCACTAAAGGCGTTGCAGAATTTTGCAATTGACGCTGTTAAGTCAGATATTGCAAAATGTTGTAATTAAGGAAACAGTGTTCATCGATTGTAAATAAATGTAAACATCTAAAGATGTGACAAATATAAAATGAAAGTACTCTCAAAAACGCGTGACTTCAGACGTAATTTGTTAGCGTGTAATATCCGTAAAGGGGTGCCAATCGTAGGAGTAAGTCACTCCATAAACGTTGCCGGGCACCATAATTTTGACTTTATGCAATAAGTTTGCTGCTGCCGCGTCACGTGACAAGATGGCCTACAAGCATAAGTAAGTGTGCGAATTAGGCCCGCTCGGTATCGTGGGGAACAACATACGAAGCAAACTACAAGAACCTACAAGTCCTCCAAAATTGATGTTTACGTTGGGGCACAGGAGCCGCCTGGTGGGTGAGAAACCGAGACTTTCATCCCAACTCGGCAAGAATAACTTAAAAACACAGTGAAAGACAAGATCACAAAGACGTTCGACAAACTCGACGCCCTTCCGAGACATAGTACTCCATATGGATTCATTAGGGACAGTTGAAACCCCACGAAGACACAAGTACCAATTTCCCAAGTAAACAGTGTTAGACCCTACATAAACCAAAACATTAAGACGTATAGATTATCAATCCTACAAATACGCCCATGCGGAAAAACAAAATTAAACAACAGCTGGTTCACGGACCCACGTAGTGCCCAAAACCTGGCTGACTGAAGCAATAAATAAAAATATACAGATCTTTTACCTGTACCATACACTACAGAAGTACAAATCACCACAGGTGATCAGACTTCGAGCTACACCACAAACACACACACACACACACACACACACACACACACACACAAAGAGGGAGGGAGAGGGAGAGGGAGAGGGAGAGGGAGAGGGAGGGAGGGAGGGAGGGAGGGAGAGAGGGAGAGAGAGAGAGAGAGAGAGAAGAACTAGCCCGCGGGTCACCAAAGGTTGCCCATGCCTGTTTTGGACTATCAGATGATTGTGATTCAACGATTTTAGTCAAGTGCACCGTGTCAGTGACGTAATTTTGCAATTTATTTTCTTCTGAAATAGTGTGGCGCTCCTGACTTCAGACCGCAGGGTTACAGTGTTACCGTTATTAAGGTTGGGAGTTCTGTTTAGTTGGTACTTCACATAAAGACCCTAGAAGCGCGAACTTCTGTTACCATAGTTATCTGTTCTGAAACTTTGCAAATTGTGAATAAATTTACATGTTTTGTCAAAGCGCTACCTGGGCTTCTTTTGTGGCCGTATCCTCAGTCAATGGATTCTTCCGGTACTACTTGCACTGGTAATCCAGTGTCCTAAAACAGTAGTCACCTTGCAACTTCATATGAACATGTGCTCAAAAGTTTTTAGTTTATCAGTGTAACTTTCTATCAAACACATCATTTACACATTTTCAGCTTGATGATGCCATCAACTCACAAACTCGTTGTAAATTTTCAAAATTTTCTCCTCTTGCTTCCACACACGAATGCACTCGTGAAATCATTGGCTGTCGCACATTATCAAATACTTTTTGACGGTGTCGAATGGTTTTGCTAGATTCCGTGATACGTCATCAAAGAGCTCCTGAATTCAGATTTTCTGCTTCATAAAACAAGTCTTTCAAGTGACCCCAGAGAAAAAAATCCAACGGGCTGATGTCATGAGAACTTACAGGCCGTGGAACTTGTCCTCCTCTACCTATCCATCCGTCATTGTTGGTGAAAATCGTGTCCATCTGCTCACGAAATTAACCTTCTATAGTGAACGGAAGAGTCTTAGTTAAACCAATACATGTTGATGTTGAAGACAGACTATTGACAAATGTGACAAAGCCGTCATGATACTACATCGCCTTCTATGATACAATGTATGCAATGCGTCAGAGTGTTGTATGGAAGAGTGCAGCACACTACAATCTACACGGCGCAACACAATTCGACATCTATACGGGTTGTTTATATAAGAGCGAACAAAAATTTGACACGACATAGAGAATGCTCCACTGAACAATTTGAGTTAGGGAACCCGTGGCCGGAGAAGCTAGCTTAAGGAGATATGGAAGTAAACTTGTCTACCGCGTTGTCTAGCACTACTGTTTTGCAGTTTTTTTTACTACTATCATGCGTAAAAGTTGAAATGTACTGTGCTGTTTATTTACATATATATTCTCTCTTTCCTGCAAGGAAACAAGGAGGACAAGCCTGATTACTAGGAAGTCATTATGCAGGTTTGTTTACTTTACTTGTCCACAAGAGCCTCCGTTAAGTCGTATTTACATTTTCCCGTGACAGAACGTGCTATGAATCAACGACAGACCCATTCATTACTCAGTGCTATTCAGAGACGTACTGTACAACACAATGGAACAGTACCTCTACAGTTTCGCTGATATGCGCCTTGTGTATGGGCAAGTACTTTGTACTGCTCTCGCTGCTGAAAGGCTGTACAGGGAACGATTTCCTAACAGGCATCATCCGTCACGACGAGTGTTTATTTATCTCGGTCGACGAATGCGGGAGACTGGTTCGTTGGAAAGGATAAACGAGGAACCCGGCAACACGAGGACCACTCGCACACCCGATTTGAAGAGGAGGCGCTGGATCGTGTTGCAGCAGATCCCACTACAAGTATTCGTCGAATTCGTGAAATGGGCGCTGCATATATAAGCGTGTGGCGAGTACTCCCCGAACAACAGTTACACCCATATCACCCACAACCAGTCCATGCAATGCTTGTGAGTGACTTTGCATCGAGGTTCGCATTGCGTCAGTGGTTGCTGCAATAATAAACTGACCGACCAGATTTCCTTCAAATCGTGCCGTTTATTGACGAGGCCTCATTTGATCGTAACGGTATTTCGAACAGCAGGAGTAACCATGTGTGGGATGAGCAAAACCCTCACGCTGTAGTAGAGTAACACCATCAAGTACGTTCTGCTGTGAATTTCTGGGCCGGCATTATAACTGACGATCTCATAGGGCCATATCTTCTACCTGGCCGTCTGAATGGCCACCTGTACTTGAGCATCCTGCAAAGAGATCTACCTGAGTTATTGAAAACGTACCCTGGGCTGTTTGTGGGGATGTGGACACAACATGACGGCATACTGCCTCACGTCAACTTGGATGTCGGCAACCATCTCAATGCCGTATTTCCTGGTCACTGGATTGGAAGGGAACGTCCTGTTCCATGGCCTGCGAGGTCACCTTACCTGAATCCCCCTGATTGTTTCCAATGAGGATATCTAAAGTCACTTGTGTATGAGACTCCAATGGATACAGAGATGGAATTAATTGGCAGAATTGTAGCTGCCTGTGATGTAATACACACCAGGGATATTAGTCAGGATGAATTAGACTCTTGCTTGCCGATGTCATGCTTGCGTTGAAGTTGATGGGCGTCAGTTTCAGCACATTTTCCAAGATACGTTACAAATTGTACGTACATTGTGTCTGTAATGGTACTTCCAGTTAACAGCAACTGATGTAAATAAAGTACACAGTAATGTGATTTTATTCCTATTATCTCCTTAAGATAGCTTCTCTGACCCTACGGTACCTACCTCAAATTGTTCAGTGGAACATCCTCTATGTGCTGTTAAATTTTTGCTCAGTCTTATGGAAAAATCTACACTACTGGCCATTAAAATTTCTGCACCAAGAAAAAATGCAGATGATAAACAGGTATTCATTGGACACATATATTATACTAGAACTGACTTGTGATTACATTTTCACGCAATTTAGGTGCATGGATCCTAAGAAATCAGTGCCCAGAACAATCACCTCTGGCCGTAATAGCGGCCTTGTTAAGGCTGGGAATTGAGTCAAACCGAGTTTGGATGGCGTGTACAGGTACAGCTGCCCATGCAGCTTCAACACGATACCACACTTCATCAAGAGTAGTGAATGGCGTATTGTGAGGAGCCAGTTGCTCGGCCACCATTGAGCAGTCGTTTTCAATTGGCAAGAAATCTGGAGAATGTGCTGGCCAGGGCAGCAATCGAACATTTTCTGTATCCAGAATGGCTCGTACTGGACCTACAACATGAGGTCGTCCATTATCCTGCTGAAATGTAGGGTTTCTCAGGGATGGAGTGAAGGGTAGAGCCACGGGCCGTAACACATCCGAAATGTAACGTCCACTGTTCAAAGAGCCGTCAATGCGAACAAGAGGTGACCGAGACGTGTAACCAATGACACCCCATACCATCACGCCGGGTGATACGCCAGTATGGTGATGACGAATACACGCTTCCAATGCGCGTTCACCGCGATGTCGCCAAACACGGATGCGACCATCATGATGCTGTAAACAGAACCTGGATTTATCCGAAAAAATGACGTTTTGCCATTCGTGCACCCAGGTTCGTCGTTGAGTACACCATCGCAGGCGCTCCTGTCTGTGATGCAGCATCAAGGACAACCGCAGCCATGGTCTCCGAGTTGATAGTCCATGCTGCTGCAAACGTCGTCGAGCTGTTCGTGCAGATGGTTGTTGTCTTGTAAACGTCCCCATCTGTTGACTCAGGGATCGAGACGTGGCTGCACGATCCGTTACAGTCACGCGGATAAGATGCCTGTCATCTCGAGTGCTAGTGATACGAGGCCGTTAGAATCCAGCACGGCGTTCCGTATTACCCTCCTGAACCCACCGATTCCAAAATCTGCTAACAGCCATTGGATCTCCACCAACGCGAGCAGCAATGTCGCGATACGATAAACCGCAATCGCGATAGGCTCCAATCCGACCTTTATCAAAGGACGGAAACGTGATGGTACGCATTTCTCCTCCTTACACGAGGCATCTTCTTCCTGTCGGTTAAATTTCGCGTCTGCAGCACGTCATCTTCGTGGTGTAGCAATTTTAATGGCCAATAGTGTACATACATAATCCGCAAGCCACCGTACTGTGCGTGGCATTACTACTGCCACTACCAGTCATTTCCTTCAACTGTTCCATTCGTAAATAGAGCGACGGAAAACGTCTAAAGGCCCTAATTCCTCTCATCTCATCTTCGTGTTCCTTACACGAAACGTGAGTTGGAGGCAGCAGAATCTATGTGCTGTTGGCATCAAATGCAGATTCTCTACTTTTCCGCAGTAGTTCCTCGCGAAAAGACCACTACGGTCGCAGGTTCGAATCCTGCCTCGGGCATGGATGTGTGTGATGTCCTTAGGTTAGTTAGGTTTAAGTAGTTCTAGGTTCTAGGGGACTGATGAGCTCTGAAGTTAAGTCTCATAGTGCTTAGAGCCATTTTTTTTTTTTTTTTGTTGGAACATACCGGTAACAGATCTAACAGCCCGCCTCTGAATTGCTTCGAAGTGTTTCCTAAACCGGACCCGTTGGGGTGCTAAACACTCGAGCAGTACTCAAGAACGGGTCAAACGAGAGTTCTATACACCGTCTCCTTTGTAGCTGGGCTACACTTTTCCAAAAATCTCCCAGGAAAACGAAGTCGAGCATTCGTCTTACCGACTACCATCCAGACGTGTTAAAGGATCACTTTTTCGAATCCCCGTAGTTATCTCCAGTTTGAAATTTATTTCAAAGGTGCCTCCATTCTTCCTCTGTAATCATGCATAAGTTTGGCGCCCTGCGACTTCGCCCTAGGCTTCGGCGACACCTCAGACAACTAGGTATTGACATACGCAAAAAAGAGTCAGGTCTCAAAAGTTAATGTGAGGTGTACGGTAGTTTACTAATGTCACACTGGCACTAAATTACACCACAATTCTGCTTAAGCTCTCCATCCTAACTTACATCTGAATTATGGAATACATGGCATCAAACGTAAGTAATTATATGAATGTGTGGTGTCTGTTTCTTTGGACATGTCCGAAAGAACAGACACCATGCTTTCATAACTGATTCAACTCGATGGGCAATGAACCCATAACCTCCAGCGGGAATCTAAAGTTAGCGAGCACGGAGGACACGGACGGGGACTACTGACAAGTGACGCTAGGCTGGAATGTGGGTCGGCTGGGGGAGGTGCCGAGATAGTCCGTGCATTTGCAATGATCACTGTGCCTGGATAGCACAGTGGTCAACGCAGGAGATCCCTAGTTCGAGAGCCAAGTCTAGCACACCACTGACTCCGCACAAAATCCTAATGCAGCTGATATCATTAGTTCCCTCCCTTTTCTACCCATTCTATCCCCTAACTTTTCAGTTTACATAATACATAAGTGATAATTTTATTCAGCATGTTGTGACTAATAAAAGCATTTCTTATGACGTTTAGTCTTGTACAATATGTGTGATTACCACATCAATTGACTGGAATACTCTCTCTCAAATTCTAAAGGTGGCAGGGGTAAAATACAGGGATCGAAAGGCTATTTACAATTTGTACAGAAACCAGACGGCAGTTATAAGAGTCGAGGGACGTGAAAGGGAAGTAGTGGTTGGGAAGGGAGTGAGACAGGGTTGTAGCCTCTCCCAGATGTTATTCAATCTGTATATTGAGCAAGTAGTAAAGGAAACAAAAGAAAAATTTGGAGTAGGAATTAAAATCCACGGAGAAGAAATGAAAACTTTGAGGTTCGCCGATGACATTGCAATTCTGTCGGAGACAGCAAAAGACTTGGAAGAGCAGTTGAACGGAATGGACAGTGTCTTGAAAGGAGGATATAAGATGAACATCAACAAAAACAAAACGAGGATAATCGAATGTAGTCGAATTAAGTCGGGTGATGTTGAGGGTATTAGATTAGGAAATGAGACACTTAAAGTAGTAAAGGAGTTTTGCTATTTGGGGAGCAAAATAACTGATGATGGTCGAAGTAGAGAGGATATTAAATGTAGACTGGCAATGGCAAGGAAAGCGTTTCTGAAGAAGAGAAATTTGTTAACATCGAAGATAGATTTAAGTGACAGGAAGGCGTTTCTGAAAGTATATGTATGGAAGTGAAACATGGACGATAAATAGTTTGGACAAGAAGAGAATACAAGCTTCCGAAATGTGGTGCTACAGAAGAATGCTGAAGATTGGATGGGTAGATCACATAACTAATGAGAATTTTTGAATAGAATTGGGGAGAAGAGAAATTTGTGGCACAACTTGACTAGAAGAAGGGATCGGTTGGTAGGACACATTCTAAGGCATCAAGGAATCACCAATTTAGTATTGGAGGGCAGCATGGAGGGTAAAAATCATAGAGGAAGACCAAGAGGTGAATACACTAAACAGATTCAGAAGGATGTAGGTTGCAGTAGGTACTGGGAGATGAAGAAGCTTGCACAGGATAGAGTAGCATGGAGAGCTGCATCAAACCTGTCTCAGGTTGAAAACCACAACAACAACGACAAGAACCACATCAAACTAAAGCTTCGCCATCACATCATATATTTTACAATAAAGGAAGTAATTAAATAGAAAATGGCGAACTAATGATCGAAATAAGTTTATATTTCTTTTATAATGTCTCTTAAATGTGCAATGTGTAGTCAGTATCAAGAAATACAGTATTACACGGGGCCTTATTTTAAAAATAATTTAAACCGTACTACTATTTTCAGATACGGCTCATTCCCAAATGCATCTAAGCAGCACCTGTCGATGCATCGTCCTCGTCACATCAAAAAATCGTGCCATTTGTATTTGTGCATAGCACGGTCGTCAACGTTCATCACCTCGTGACGCACAGCTACAAATCGTACTTCTAACCACTCACATATTTTTGTATTTGTAACAGCTTTCTGAGCCGTTAAAACCTCTGATGATGTCTCCAGAATTGGAAGACGAAGCGTTAGGCCTTGGACCATGGCCTTATGCTCAAAAAACAAATGTTAGCGATAAGGCAAATACCGGGCATGGAAGTGTACATTTTATCATGTATCGAAAGCCTTCTGTAAGTCAAGGAATGTAGTATAAATGTGACCGAGATTTTGTACTTCCTTTTCGATATCACTGACGATCAGAGCAAGCTCAATTTTCGCGGTTGTAGACAGTCGTTGAATCCTATATAAAATATTTTTCTCCAGAAAGGTTACAACAGGCGAGGAAAAAACGTGTTTCATTATTTTGCAGGAGCTGGACATTAGCAGTATAGGGAAATAGCTATGTGCATCAGACTATGTACACTCGACAGCAAAAAAAAGTGGGTCACTCCTGAATTCCAATGTGTAGGCTGCACCTGAATGTATGCAACCAACATTGCATATCTGTGTTGCAAGTCGTCGCAACCCTCCACAGTACAGTCGTTGTAAGATACACAATGGGTACAGCTAGAGACTACTAGAGAACACCGGTCTTTATGACAGTCCGTCCACATGTAAAGTAACAAAAAATGGCTCTGAGCACTATGGGACTCAACTCCTGAGGTCATTAGTCCCCTAGAACTTAGAACTAGTTAAACCTAACTAACCTAAGGACATCACAAACATCCATGCCCGAGGCAGGAGTCCAACCTGCGACCGTAGCGGTCTTGCGGTTCCAGACTGCAGCGCTGTAAAGTAACACCACGATAGTACAGAAGAGATCAGACAGTCCTTAACGTTTGTAAACTAAACTTAATTACAATAAGTGACATTTCAAACGTTATGGGACAACTAGTTTTGTCACATAAATCGTTCAGTAATCCTTAGGCACAAATATTTGAGATAGTATATGGATTTATAAAGTTGTATGGCAATTGGAAACAAGTTCTTTGTTGTCTGAAACGTCGTTCAACGTTCAACGGGGAGTGGCTTCGCATCAACTTTATGTAATGCTAAGCAGTTAAAAGAAAACGTGATAAATGGCGGCAAGCACTATACGGAAATCACAACAGTAACAGCGAATCACAAGTAATATCATTGTTCACATTACTCATCAACAGTTACTTGTACACGAAGTTGTACTTTAAATGACATGACCAACGTCTTTGTTCTGGATCCGCATTCAAACCCAGAACGTAAAGCCATTGTTAACCAAGCAAAGCTTTGTGCCTTATGGAGACTCGATCACTAGGCAGAAAGAGACGTCAAATATTGACGTTTGCACCAGTATCAGTTATCAATTCTCAACTTGAACGTAAATGATAAATTTTGTACGAAAGCAGGAACTCTAACATGACAATTACCTTCTTGGTAATTAACCTCGAAAGACGTTGTATAGTGTTGCATTGTCAAGGAATAAAGGATGCACATGTTTAAAATTGAAATGCCATCATGTAATGCTGGGGAGAAGGATGCGAACCCAGCACCTAATCGGATTGTTGAATTAGTACGTAAAATCAGAATGTATATATCACAGTTTGTCACCACTAGTGGAATTGGAACGTTAAATGACGACTGACGTTGTATTGCCTGACCGGGATTCGAACCCGGCGCCTACCGCCGTCGTCGTCTAACCAGGAACAGACGAGAAATGTCCAATGTTGGCCCACCATCAGCGAGATGTGCACACGTTAACTAGAAATAAGGTGACGAAAACGTCTATGCTGACTGAGAGTCGAACGCCGCACACATGGTTATCAAGACACATTAATAATCAACTTCATATTCAGTAGTAGCTAGGAGTAGCATGTTTAGTTGCAAACCTTAAGGCCTTACTCATCCCTAGTAACATGTTGCCTACTATCTGCGATATCATGATGTTAATTTACAAATGGATTGACTGCCGTAAAGAGCAATGTCATGATGTTAATTTACAAGTGGATTGACTGCCGTAAAGAGCAATGTTCTCTAGTAGTCGTGTATCATTGAGATGTAAATGAAGTGCCCCAGCAGAAAGTAATTTCCGTCGTGCAGCACGTATTGTTTCAGAGACACTGAGTACATGTTATAAGAGCACAAAACATGTATTATATACTACGTATATACTATTATTTGGAGGAGCTGCCGCAAACCTGTTTACTTTTACATTCCGCTTAGTTGTCGTGGTTGAATACAAGTTTTCTTAAGGCTACATCTAATGCACAGCGCTTACAAGAAAGTATAGTTTCCTGCGTCATGCTATTGCTAGCTAGGTGAAATATTTTGTGGTAGCTATGTTTAAAATGAATGTATTTTTGGAGTTATTTTTCGTCAAATATTTGAATAAATCGTCAACTGTAGGTGTGCCTGCACATTTTATAGCATAATAGCTGTAGCTGCGTTAGTTTGTACTACAGACTTGGGTAGGTTAGGTGTAACTTTTGATCCTTCAAGGGGTGATCGTGGCCTTGCGGCCCAGGTCTGTACTAGCCGCGGCTCGCGAGCTACGGGCCAGAAAGGCTGGCCGAGGCGAGACGGAAGTGAGTGAGCTGGCGGCGGCGTTGGTGGGCCAACAGCCCGGGACGAGCCAGCACGGCTGCGCCGCATGCCTCTGCCTTTGGCGCTACGCTTGACGTAAATATGCTTACCTCCTCTCCTGGAATCAGTATAAGAGCGGCAAGCAGAAATACACATCAGGCTGTGTGCCGTAATGGCTCACTGGGAGAGGTCTATTCGAGGTAGAGTCAAAAAATGGTTCATATAGTTCTGAACACTATGGGACTCAACATCTGAGGTCATAAGTCCCCTAGAACTTAGAACTACTTAAACCTAACTAACCTAAGGACATCACACACATCCATGCCCGAGGCAGTATTCGAACCTGCTACCGTAGCGGTCAAGCGGTTCCAGACTGAAGCGCCTAGAACCGCCCGGCCACTCCGGCCGGCCGAGGTAGAGTCGTCGCTCTCACTGAGGAAGGAGGATGTTCCATCAGAGAAGCTGGCACACGGTATGGCGTACCACATACCACTGCAACGAGATGGTGGAGGATCTGCCTTGAAAGAGGCACCACCAACAGGGCTCCTGGCTCTGGCAGGAAGAGAGTGATCTCACAGCAGGAAGACAGGGACCTAGTGTCTAGGAGCAGAGAAAATCCCTTTCTGAACGGAAGCAGTTGCGGCGGGAGACCAACTTCCCGGCTCCAGTGACACGATTCGCCGAAGGCTGAGGGACGCTGGACTGCATGCACGACGATCCGCCGTGAAACAAGAGCTCGGAGAAGACAACGTTTTATACTGGCTAGCATTTGCGGAGCTCCATCTGAGGGCGTCGTGGGACAACGTCATTGTCACTGATGAGAAGGTGTTTTCCACAAATAACGACGGTCCACGAATCGTTTACAGGCCGCAAGGGACTCGCCATCGACGCGAATATGTAACCACGACGAGAAGTGGCCGGCTATCTGTTACCTGCTGGGGTTGGAATTTTGCGAGAGGGGTGGGAATTCTTCACATGATGAAGGAACCCCGGACAGCGCGCAGTATGCCCACATATTGGAAAATGTGATGCTTCCGTCAGTGCGAATGCTGTACGCAGAAGGGTACGTCACATTGGAAGAGGACCATTCTCCCATTCACAAGTCTGCATTTGTTCAGCAGCGGCTCTCCACGATTGGCGTCAACGTCATGGACTGGCCGCCACGGGCGGTTGATATGAACTCCATGGAAAACATGTGGGCTGAGGTCGCCAGAACATTAACAGAGAACTGGCCAACCAACCAACTGCGGACGCTCTTTGGGACTGCGTCCTGGAAGCCTGGGAGGAAGTTGCTTCTTCAGGCTGTTACGTCCGACGGCTTATACATTCTATGCCAAGACGCGTGATAGAAGTACAAAATAATGAAGGATTCTGGATAAAATATTAGAGTTCTTGAAATGTTTTGTTATGTCTTCTTTTCCGTCATTTTTCCTCGTTGGGAGCTAGTGGAAGATCGCGTGGCAACAGAAAAGATAAAATATGGGCTAGTTTTCCTTTGAGTTGCCTTTATATTTCAAGTGGGTTTCTTTTGAATATACAGTTTAAGTATTCTATTTTGATTTCATTTATACCCTGTCTACATACTTACAAACTAATCAGTGTAGATGGACTCTGTCACAGTAGTTTTTATTATTTCAAATACGTCTCTCTCTTCCCCTCAATCCATGAATACACCCTCCGTCCTCCACACAATACGCCAACGATTTCATATTATGTTTACTCGCCGCGCGGTACTAGCCGAGCGGTCTTAGGCGCTGCAGTCATGGACTGTGAGTCTGATCCCGGTGGAGGTTCGAGACCTCCCTCGGGCATGGGTAAAGCTTTGTGTTGGACAGGGAGTCGAAGCCAGAACCTAATTTTTCCTTCCCAGGACTCCAACTCGGCACGTATCGCTGTTATAATCTAGAGAAAGGGAACGTTAAGTATGGGTTTGTTACACCAGAAGTGACATGTGAGCATGTTTGAACTAGAAATAATATGACGAAGTGTTCAGTGCTGACTGAGAATCGAACCCCACACATATCGTTGTTGACTACACACAAAGAGACGTCAGCTACCGAATTTTTCTCCACCAGCAGCTCGGAATAACATCCTTGAACTTACAGTGATCTCGCAAATAGTGCTGCGTCTCACTGGGAGTCAAAAACGTCAGATATCGTTAGTGTTGACAAAGAATGAAAATGCATTAGAAATAAAAATTATTATCCACCAGCAGATAGGTGTTCTCATGCTAGAGCTTGATAATACATAGTGAAAAGTTTAGTGCTGGGCCAGGATTCCAACCCATTCATGCGCAATATGTGGAGATGTTGAGGAATCTGCAGTTTTGAACAAACAACAAGTTGTAGTCGAGCTGTATTGTCACGAAGGAATCAAATTCCACGTTAAGGGCGGTCTGAGTTGCATTACCATTTCAGAACCAATTTAATCGACATAAATAAAAGATGGAGTAAGTGTCCTGTGACCATACACAGGGTTTGTTTCGTTACAGGTAATAGAGTTTCCACATGCCGCCACTCCTTACTTTATTGTGGTTCCACCTAACGTCTACTTGGTAGAGAAGGAATTTCATGTTTAATGTGATTTTCGGACCACAATGCCATTATACGTTCTTCACTTGGCGTAGCCAGAAGAGAATAGAATGTGCCTCTCCCTATCAAAAAAAATCGGCAGAAGTTGGAATCGAACCGAGACCATCACTGTATGGAACTATCATCAGTCCAACAGACCACCAAACCCTCTTCGCTACGACTCATTTCTCTATCATAGCACCGTAGCGGCACACAAGATGAGAATTCTGACACACAGGCTCCCTGTAGTGGTTTGCAGGATGTTCAGTACATTCATTTACTTGGTTGACCGAATCGCCATGAACTAGCTGCCTTGGCAACCCAGTGCATACATTCGACTCTATTTTGTAATCACCGAAATAAAATAACGTAACTGCCACCTACACAGAACTGCCGACAGTGTAGGATGCAGAAATTTAAATAGGAAGTGTTCCTTTCCATTTGAGCTACTCTATTGCGCTATCTGATTGTTGAAACCATCGTGCAGTGCAAAAGAAATGCTGTAACTGTCTGTCTCTCAGAAGTCTAGATCCAGCCATATTCATTATCTCACACCACTGTGGAATGCCGAATTTCTGGAGGAACTGTTGTTCACTTCCAGAGGTGCTGTAGCTACGTCACAGCTAGTAGCGTAACGGTAAGCGTCGCGCGCTGTTGATAAGACGTTGCGTGTTCTGTTACATTCGCTACTGTATTTTTTTTAAAAACGCAATTCTGCTGTCTGCTGAAGTTATCAATTTAATGGAACTTTGAACATAATTCTCTTCACTTCTCAACCCAAAATAGTCGCATGTGGAAAAAAGGCTAACTTCTGCGTCATTTTGTTCTTTTCAGGTTTAATAGACGGCCAGGCAGCAGATGTGTCTCGAAGCTTTTGTATTATGTATGGGGAGAGCGCATCGTGCCAGAATAGTCAGAAAAGTATTTTCTACATTAGGTGTCGTCTGGCATTTTATTCTTCTTCAAACCTTGTTTGACAGCTTCAACTCAGAACAAGTTTTCTACATGCATGTAATCAATAAACTGCATGTGCATTGTCAGACTGTTATAGATAACATCAGAGAATTCGCATATATCATTGATGATTAATTTCTCTCTCACGTTTAGTATTGTTTTAACAACACTAAAAGAAACCTTACTAAAACAGTGTACTGTTTCAACAAAACTGAGTATCCGTACACAAGCGTGCCTCTATCTGCACGAATTAGTAAAATACTACTCACTTAGATTTCGATTGGGTCTGTGTTTAAATGGTATGCTGTGTCATACTCAACAGGTATGCAAATGTGGCATTTCATAAATAAAGCTACGTGCTCCTAGAAACCCAAAATTTTCATGTCAGCAGCGGAAAGAGGCGTTACCAGTTGAGCAGCATTGTAAGTTTTCCACCATTGCACTTTGAGCTGAAAGTATTTTCTTGCGATTTGCTAATCAATTTATTTCCATCATACTTATCACCCTGGCATGGGAGTCTTAAGTGAAGAACAATATTGAATTTCGTATCGTTGACGGTCGATTCGAATTTCTTCAGAGACGCTTGTATTGTATAGCAGCTTGGCAGTCAGAAAGCCGAGATCTACGACCATTAACACAAATTACTGTGTCGAGCTGCCAAGAGGATTTGATGTGTAAAGGTTTTCTTCTGATTTTGTTACAGAATTTTTTCTGGGAATTTGCAGCTCCATGAAATAATACACAAGAAAAGCTCCCACGCGCTGCCCGAACCACGGTTAGAACTGACGATTCTCTTAACAATTGGAACACGAGACACGGGCGGTACCACGGGGCTATCGACACACTGCTGCCAGCACGCAACTCTCGTCATGGTATTGGCCGCTCATCCTCATAACACATCGTGAAAGACATTAAAAGTTGTCACTTATGTGAAGAATAGCATTTCTTTAGCCAAAAAATTGAAATTTCTGTCTCAGTGTCTTAGTTTATGTGAGGATTACATACCACGAGTCATTCAAATGGAAAGGGAATATCAAGTGAATTTAGCGAGTCAGTTCAGTACCATACGCGGAAGTGATTGCACTGTCACAGTGTTGCCAAATGTTTGTGACGATGTTGTCAATTCTCAGCTGTGCTAGGAACAGCTCTGTAACGTTATAGGAGGAGAATCTTGTGCTCGTGTCATAGGAGGATACGGAGAGAAGGCGCGGGGTTTGGTTAATATGCAGCGTTTTCTCCTACCAGCTGTGTCAAACATTCAGGTGTGTAATCTTCCATCACGGTTACAGTTTCCCACAAAATATATACGAATAAAACACTTACCTTGTTACTTTGTTACAAAATATTATTTCAGTACAATAAAAAGTCTTTGGAAATCAACTTTGCCAACCTGTCACGAAAAGTAAGATAACAAACACTTTGCACATCGAAATCGATTGCATCTATGTGCAGTCTTGTGATCATACAAGGAGAATCTCATGAATTGCACGAGATTTTAGAAAAATGTTGGTGCGATTGGAAGCTGTAAGAAACAGTTACCTAATTATTCTGTACCACGTAATAATCAATTCATTTGATAATTCAGAAGAGAAGAAACTAAAAATTATGCCCATTAAGACAGAAACTAAAGTGCAGATGCGGGCACTGTGCAGATCTGCGCTTTTTCATCTTAAGATCTATACAAATAATGTATACTAACCAGCGTATTCATTGCTTTCGTAATGTTTCCCTCTTGTTTAGTCTTCTTATGATGAACTGGATCCACACCCATGAGTCTGATTTTTCTTTGTACCCTTCCATCTACTATCTTTGTGTGTTATTGTTCGGTGTTCAAAAAGCAAAATATTATGCCTGCTCCCACGAGGTATTAAAATGAGGTCGCAAAAAGGCTAACGAATTATAATCAAAATACAGTTAGACGCCAATTTGTCTGTCGTCATGGTGTTAAGTGGACAGAAATAGTTGGGTGTTATTGAGATTTTCATGTTACTCTGACACAAGACGCCGAGATAAATGTGTATATTCTCCGTGACGAAACATCCCACATTCCATTCATCCTGATCCATTCGTTACGTGCATCGGCGGCAATGAGTGATAGGAAAGCTGTTGTGGGGTGACGAATAACAATAACAATGGTAGTAATTATAAATCAATAATCAAGAATGTTTACTACATTACAGATGATTAACAAAATAACCAAGAATGGCTGAGTGTTTAATTGGCGCACTGAGTAGGTGCTCTTACCACTTTGTTACTGAATTCTGTTCTAGTTGTTTCCAGAGAGTAGTTTGCAGAGCTAGTACAACGAGATATTACCTATCAATTATCCTTGCTTTACATCACGAGACGAACATGGCGTCACTGAGCTGATATTTGAAATACATTTCTGTTTTCTCTCTCTCTCTCTCTCTCTCTCTCTCTCTCTCTAGCCAGTTATTGACAGTCTATTCGTGAGCTTGATCGCATTTAGTGGGGTGAAACCTATCACAGAAGCAAGCAAAACACAAATATTTCTCGCAACATGCGCAACACATAAACGAAATCTCGCTGCACTGACGTGTTGTCGGATGTATTGCACGGAAAACATATCTGATTCATGTTGCTAAATACAGCTCTATCAGATATCAATTTGGAAGTGTACCAAGTGTATAAAAGTATATCTTGAAATACGCAAAAAAAAAACCATAGAGGTATTCGACTGAAACATAGCCATGCCCAAAATTGTAACTGGGGTCGACAGCATCGTCGTCTACCACACTGACAACTCGAACGGTGACAGTGCTCAGCCGGTTACTTACGTTTACTGGTATCAAAGCTACAGCATGAAAACACAAAATTGTTAATAACCCGAAGATCATTAGTTTTGGAACCCATGGCCGGCCGCGGTGGTCTCGCGGTTCTAGGCGCGCAGTCCGGAACCGCGCGACTGCTACGGTCGCAGGTTCGAATCCTGCCTCGGGCATGGATGTGTGTGATGTCCTTAGGTTAGTTAGGTTTAAGTAGTTCTAAGTTCTAGGGGACTGATGACCACAGCTGTTAAGTCCCATAGTGCTCAGAGCCATTTGAACCATTTTTTTTGGAACCCATAGAAAGTAAAGCAGTCATCAGTCGCAAGAGTGGTTTGAACACCACAGTGCTTTAATAGGCCCGGTCTTGTTGGAGGTGGTATGCTGTTGCTTTCAACAGACTTTTGAGTTGACTTACCTAGCCAGTTAATAGGGGAACCTACAGTTTTACGTGGTTTTCGGACCACAGCGCAACTCGGAATTTTTCACATCAACAAACACTGCCCCAGGGGAAATATGTGTAAAATGGCACATAAAAACCGTGGGACTGGTGAGGGATCGAACCTGAGACCTTCGTATCCATAGTCTTGCTCTTTATCACCTTGCCACCATGTAGCCAACACTGTGGTTTCTGCTTGCCATTAAAATTGAGGACCTGTCGTTTGTGCCTCCGTTGGCAGTTGCGTGTGCCTTAGGAGACCTTACCTTTGGGATTACTCTCGTATACGTGTGTGTAAACGCCTTCCAATGCCCACTCAAGGAAGACAAGGATACCTAGTCTATCTTCAATATTACAAATACGCCTCAGTTTGTGAATGAACGCAGACTTAGGTTGATAATCATTTTGAATATTTATCAGTACTGTACCCATTGGTGTGAAACTCGTTTTCTACCAATGATTCCCACAGCTACAGGAACACTAATTTAATATCTCTTACACAAAATACTTACGCAGTGCTATCAGACGAAAAGATCAACCTGACAAAAACTGTGGGAAGTTTGTTTTACAACCTTCGTACCTGGATAAAGAGCTTTTCCTATTTGAGATATCTGTGAACGTTGCTGCATAAGACGATTTAAGAAGAAACTAAATTCCTTCAGCTACGCCAATGGTTAAAGAAATCGTGTTAACGGCACTAAATCGTGGTTTGTAAATCGTTTACCAGCCGTACTCTGCCGCATTTCGCTGGTTGGAAGGCAAAAAGCTTACTGACAAATTTCACAGAAGGAAAAGGGGGACGAAATGTCACCCATTGGAAGATCGTGTTGTGTTATTTTATTTAAATGATTACAAAACCAGGTAAAACGAACAGTGAGGTTGTCAGTAAAAGCACAGTACTGTTGTCAGTATGATGTTGCACTGCCCAGGGCCTGTAATGATAAATGTCCCGTTTAAATCAGGCATAATGTATACAGAAGTGAAAGAGAGAGCACCACGATATTCAACAATCCGTATGCATTGCACACACACAGAAATTACTGTTACAGTGTACTTATGGAGCCCAATAGGTTAACAGCGTATTTTCCGGTAAGAAAGAGAACTGGCAAACAGTATTCGTTACATTAGGTTACTTAATCTGGTGTCACTCTGAGCTAGAATTTATGGTCAGCGTAATGTCAATGGGTCGGATGCGGGTTTTGCAACTGTGAAATACTTTTCCACATTACAGAAGCGAATATTAAATGTGAACTAATACTGCGAAAATTTTGAACTTGGTTAGCTTAGAATGAAGATCTTTCTGTTGATAGCAAAGGAAAACAATTGATTTTCTAAAACATTCTCTGTCATGCACAACTTGAAACAGGTCACGTCGACCAAATCATATGGAAGAACTGACAGCGACGTATATCGGAAGGCAGTAAGATCCCTTGGCTTTTGGTTTGGCAGTATTCGACAGCCATTTCTAGGCGTAGGTAAATGAAGAAAGACAATGCGTTTTTGTTATCAAGTGACATCTTCATCAATTACTTCAGTTTTAATGTAATCTACGAGTAATTGCTGATGTTTGATATTAACATGAAAAGAATTCCGTAGACAGGGAAAGAACCTGTTCTTGGACAACTACTTCTATAATGACCAAAAGGACTTAAATGATTTTCAAGCTCATGTGTTCCAGCAGCGGTATGAAGAAAATGATAGTAATAATGACGGTGATAATCGAATTATCCGGTAACTTCACACTTCACAGTGGATTTTCTCGAACTAAGAAATTTCTTGAACTAGTGAAAATTTCAAAATGGCTTCAAATCGAGGCTATGATGCCTAGAAGAGTCTTTACATCCTGCTGACATGAGAATAGCATAATCTCCACGTCAGAAGCTTGCTTCTACTTAACCATTTAATAGACTTGCGTTTTTTCCCACCGTGACTAGTTTAGTAAGCTAAGCACATCATCCATTATAGCACACTCCTGGGGCTGGGAAATGTGGCCACAATGGTCTGGTGGAACGAACTATCACAAGTGCAATGCGTGGCTTCAGGCATTTACTTTTAAGAGGCACACACAGATTTACTTCACCTCTGGTAACCTCAAGATAAAGCTGTTATAATCCAGAATCCGCATTAAACATCACGTTCCTTCATTCCAAACTGGGCAGAGCCGGTTTACGTTGGAAAATGACATAGGTGGAGGTCAGGGTAAACAGAAATACTGTCACCAGTAAACTTACTTACATTAGAAAATTTTATTTTATTTGATGAACTGATAGCCATCTAATGGAACAGGGCCCTTATTTTACTTGTACTTGATTGAACTAGAGACGTTGAAAAATTTGTTGCTGGACTGTAGTTCGAATTCGTATCTCCTCTTTCGAGGATCTGAATCTCTCGGAACAGTATAGTTCAATCATTTCATTCCTTTTCCCAAGACTGCAGTTTTCTCTAGGTCTCCTCCACAGGTAAATATTTGGGTCCGAATCCTGATCCACTACAAAAATATTCATAATTTCATTTCAAGCCCTATCACGTGCACACCGGCCTGCTAGTGAAAATTAACGTGCATTTTTAATGTCTGTTCATGATGCCAACAATTTCTGGACAAACACACACACATCTTACTGTTGGTGAGTAAGCAATTGATACTTAAGCAATATTCGTGAACAATAAAGAAGAACGACAGGAGTGCGGTTCGATTGTCGCTCAGGCACAAAAATTTGTGTCCTTATTTTAGATTCAAACACCTAGCAGCTGGCAAGAAAAACCGATACGTAACATTTGATTTTACTTAGTTAACAATCCGATTACGTCTTGGGTTCGTATCTCCGTCGCAGAACTTCACATCATGCGCTTCACCTTTAAATGCATACACACTTCGTTACTTCTGAATTGAGGTATATCAGACATCTTTCATGGTTAGTTAACAGGGATGAAAAGGTCTTGATAGGAGTCCCGGTTTATCACAAAAACTGTCGTCTTTTATTTTCAAGTTTAGATTTGGTAACTGATATAGGCGAAAATTTCGGTACTTCGTGACTTCATGGATAGTCAGCAATATGATATGATTAGATTAAATTAATACGTGTTCCATAGATCATGAATACGACATTTCGTAATGATGTGGAACGAGTCATTTTAATGAAAGATTTCTTTACATACCAGTATTCAATTTCTTTACAACAATCCCCCCCCCCCTCTCTCTCTTTCTCTCTCTCTCTCTCTCTCTCTCTCTCTCTCTCTCTCTCTCTCTCTCTCTCACACACACACACACACACACACACACACACACACACACACACAAAAACCACATTCTCTTTTTATTTTTGTTTGTTGTGCTCGACTATCGGCGAGGCACGAAAACGTCCCTGAATGAGTTTCTTAGTTTTGAGTACAGTTACGAAAGAAATATAAAAACAACTGATTTACGATGCTTAGTAGCAGTCAGTTCTGAGTATTACTAGTAACTAAGCTCCAGTCCCTAAACCTAGTTACAGAAATGCGAATCAGACGCATTACATATTCCAGGCCGTAGGAGCCGCGTCTTTGAAGCGCCAGCTATGGTCACTTCCCAGCCAGCTGTAGACAGCAGACAGCAGAATTGCGTTTAAAAAAAAATATAGTAGCGAACGTAATAGAGCACGTAACATCTTATCAACAGCGCGCGACGCTTACCGTTACGCTACTAGCTGTGACGTGGCTACAGCACCTCTGGAAGTGAACAACAGTTCCTCCAGAAATTCGGCATTCCACAGTGGTGTGAGATAATGCATATGATCGGATCTAGACATCTGAGAAACAGACAGTTGCATCATTTCTTTTGCACTGCACGGTGCTATGATGGAGAAATGAGTCGCAGCGAAGAGGGTTTGGTGGTCTGTTGGACTGATGATAGTTCCATACGGTGATGGTCTCGGTTCATTTCAAACTTCTGCCGATTTTTTTTGATAGGGAGAGGCACATTCTATTCTCTTCTGGCTACGCCAAGTGAAGAAGGTATAATGGCATTGTGGTCTGAAAATCACATTAAACATGATATTCCTCCTCTACCAAGTAGACGTTAGGTGGAACCACAATAAAGTAAGGAGTGGCGGCATGTAGAAACTCTATCACCAGTAACCTTTCTTATACTAGTTATTTATTGCTAGTGACGAAACAAACCCTGTTTATGGTCACAGGACACTTATTCCATCTTTTATTTGAGCTTCTGTATGTCGATTAAATTGGTTCTGAATTGGTAATGCAACTCAGACCACCCTTAACGTGGAATTTGATCCCTTCGTGACAATACAGCTCGACTACAACTTGTTGTTTGTTCAAAACTGCAGACTCCTCAACATCTCCACATATTGCGCATGAATTGTTTGGAATTCTGGCCCAGCACTAAACTTTTCACTATGTATTATCAAGCTCTAGCATGAGAACACCTATCTGCTGGTGAATAATAATTTTTATTTCTAATGCATTTTCATTCGTTGTCAACACTAACGATATCTGACGTTTTTGACTCCCAGTGAGACGCAGAACTATTTGCGAGATCACTGTAAGTTCAAGGATGTTATTCCGAGCTGCTGGTGAAGAAAAATTCGGTAGCTGACGTCTCTTTGTGTGTAATCAACAACGATATGTGTGGGGTTCGATTCCTAGTCAGCACTGAACTCTTTGTCATATTATTTCTAGTTCAAACATGCTCACATGTCGCCGCTGGTGTAACAAACCCATACCTAACGATCCTTTTCTCTTGAATATAACAGCGATATGTGCCGTGTTGGAGTCCTGGGAAGGAAAAAATTAATGTTTCGTCTCGTCATTTCAGTTAAAACATCTAGCTACTGCCGAGAAAATCCGATATGTCAAAGTTGATTGTGCTTCGATAACAATCCGATTAGGTTCTGGGTTCGATTCCCTGTCCAACACAAAGCTTTACCTCACTGCATTTCAAATAAGTTGCTTGTGAAGAAGCAGTATTTAACATCTCTCGTAGTTCGTTAACAGGGACAATAGATGCTGGGTAGGAATACGCGACCGTTAAAAATGTTTACGTTATGTAATTTAAAGTTGATATTTGTTAACTGTTACTGTCTAAAATCGAGGTATATCACTCTCTTTATGCCTAGTCAGGAATGACTGTTAATTTCCGTCAGTCACGAAATCTTAGTTTGCATGACCTGGGTTTGAATCCATATGCAGAACGAGTCGGTTCGTCGTGTCATTTGAAGTTCATACATATTCTCAACTAGCTTCTCGTGAATAACGTAAATTTTTAATGACATTTTGTGTTTAATAACAAGTATGGTACGTTACTTTGAAGAGGAAATCATGAATACGACGAACTTACTACGTGCATTACCTATCTGACGTAATCATGAGAGTGCTTACATTTCAGGTATGTCAGTTATTGCAATAAATGCGAGTTTACAAGCCTTAAGGACAGTCGTATCTGTGATGAGGTGTTCCCTGATATTTGTAGTATCGTGGTATTACTTTACATCTTGAGTTATTGCGATACAGAGCAGTGTTTTCTAGTGGTGACTTGTTGGAACCATTTTCAATAGTCAAACGACTGTATCAAGGAGCGATTGGAGGACCTGCTAGACAGCTGCGTTATGTGGGTTGCATGGTAATGAGGCGAAATGCAATCCAGGTCGTTCGGATACTTTTGAGCATGACTGTTCTTTGTTAACAATCCGATTATGTGCTGGGTTCGCATCCCTGTCACAAGCTTTTTATGACGGAATTTCAATTTTAAACATGAGCATACCTTGTTCCTTGTGAATGACACCATATTAAACGTCGTTGGGGGTAGTTCCCAGGACGGTAACCGTTATGACAGGATTCCGAGTTCAGTACAAACATTTTCGTCATTTATTTTCAGGATCTGAATTGATAACTGATACTGGTGCAAACGTCTATACTTCACGTCTCTTTATGCCTAGTGATCGGGTCTAAATAAGGCACAAACAAAGCTTAGCTTAGTTAGCAATGGCTATAGGTGCTGGGTTTGAATCCGGGTCCAGAACGACGACGTTGGTCATGTCATTTGAAGTTCAAATTTGTGTACACGTAGCTGTTGATGTGTTACAAGAACAATGATATTACTGGTGATTCGCTGTTAACGTTGAGATTTCCTTAGAGTGCTTGTTGCTGTTAATCGCGTTTTTCTACTGGTTCGTCCAATATCCAGTTTCCAGAGCCACTCGCCGTTGAGCGACCTTCAGCACGTGGATGTGACCTTTTAGAGAGCAAAAAACTTTTTTCCAATTGCCGTACAGCTTTTTAACTCCATATATTGTCTCAAGTATTTAATTTTGACTAAGAATTACTGTTCGATATATGTAAAATAATCCGTTTTCTCAGAACTTTTGGAACGTCACTTGTTGTAACTAAGGTTAGATTATGAGTGTTATGGGGTGTCTCATCACTAAGAACGTGTTTTCTAATATGTTTTGTATGACGTAAAGACCTTTGGTCTCTTAGTAGTCTCTTGTGGTACCCATTGTGTGTAGTCAAACGACTGTACCCCAAGGGGTTTTGGTGTTTAGAGGACCTGCAACACAGCTACGTTATGTTGGTTGTATTCGGCAGTGACCCACTTTTTTTGCTGTCAAGTGTACATACAATCAGATAAAGTGATCTGCCGTTGTATATACTTCATTTAGTATGACATGTTTCTTTCGCTAAACTTTGATAGGAATTTCGTAAAAACACTTTGCTGTGATGCTTTCAACAGCCTTACGAAGCAATAACTTCCGATTCATTTTGTTCCCTATCAAAAGCGTGAATTTCTTACTCTAGATATTTTGCAGACCTACTTGTCGCTAGAAATTTCGACCGAATAAGGAAATAACACCAAGGGAGTTTATTGTACTTCAGTTGCCCCAAAAATATAATAGAAAACTCACGAAACAGCGCGATATTACGACGTCCTAACTTCGCGCTCCAGAAGGCCATTTCCCCTTCATAGCTGGCAATATGCCAAGCTCAGAAGAAACCAGTATTTCTCCCTCGTCTAGACTAGACATGCCCGTATGTGGGCGTGAAAGCAGGATGCTTATTGCGTGTTCTCTCTCTGCAGTCGTCACTCGAAAACAGAGGTACTTCTATAACACAGTAGCTGCACATCTCTCCGTGGGTTGCTGTTTGTAAATACGTCACAGTTTCGCGTTCGCAGAGAAAGGCAAACAATCTAGTCCTCTAGGGACTTCTCCCCAATATCCCGCTGGTAGCAACGGAAGATTTTGTATTTGGTCTAGGATATATGCGTATGTCAGCAGTTTATGTTTTGGAAACATTCAGTACAACTAAGTGGTAATCATTCGAATGTGATAGAAAAACGTTCCTGAGCCAATCTTAAAGCCCAGACGAAAATAGTAGAGCGGGGAGAACATATAGGAAGAGCGAGAAATGTTTCATACAATACCTTACATCTACATGAACAATATTGAAATGTACACAGTCAGTGTTGCGACAGTCTCAAGACATGTCAAGAACCAGCTGCGTAAAAAACTGTTAATGTCTGCAGTGTTCATATTAAAGTGAATAAACAGGTGCAGATGAACAGGTAAAGGGAAGGAAGTGAAGGGATTTCATGGTGGTCATGACTCCCCACTCCCCCAAGAAAAAAATTATTGCTGAAACTGAAAAACATTACATCAGCATTTACTTCATTTACGGACTATGGCTCTGAGCACTATGCGACTTAACTTCTGAGGTCATCAGTCGCCTAGAACTTAGAACTAATTAAACCTAACTAACCTAAGGACATCACACACATCCATTCCAGAGGCAGGATTCGAACCTGCGACCGTAGCGGTCTCTCGGTTCCAGACTGGAGCGCCTAGAACCGCACGGCCACTCCGGCCGGCTTTACGGACTAATATTATAGCATTTGGGAGTACTATGTTTTTATCCTGGTTTGTACCTCCAGATACATGAGGGAAGAGCATGTCATTAGTGGTTATTTTCCCCTGGGCAGCAGGTCAGGTGTTAAAATGTGGATGCGTAGATGCAAAACGGCCATTCTATACTGACAGGCGTACTAGGCTTACGATTAGTGCTGCAATTATCACTGTGCAGAAAACATTCAGTCATAGTCCGCGGCTCGTGGTAGCGTTCTCGCTTCCCGCGCCCGCGGTCCCGGGTTCGATTCCCGGCGGGGTCAAGGATTTTCTCTGCCTCAAGATGATTGGGTGTTGTGTGTCTTTCATAATCTTTTCATCCTCATTCACTCGCAAGTCGCCGTAGTGGCGTTAAAGAACTTGTGGAGCGGCGGCCGAACCGCCTCGCGAGGGGTCTCCCGGCCACCAATGCCATACGCTCATTTATTTATCCAGTCATAAATATTGTGTCTCGTTCGTGAGAAGACTGCTCAACACAGAGAAAAAACAAGGAACCATATATACAAATATTTGCGCTTACATGTTAGAGCCTGTATTTTTACATATGTCCATTTCCAAGGGTCTCAGCTACCTTACAGAAAGTAGAAAGTACAGTAGCATGTAAACTGTCTCGAAAATACCAAAAATATGGAAAATTGCTATCTGTGTTTAATATGGGATGGTTTTTCGTTGCTGCTCCGTGCAGATTCGATTGCAGAAAACACTGAAGTCAGGTAGAGATACATATTGACAGTGTGACAGTGCCTGCTATCAACTTTTTTATTTATTGTACTTATTTCGCCTCTAGTTTCCCAGCTATCCAATTACATTTTGATTTGTTATGGAAAGTAAGGAAAGCCAGAACGGGAAAGACTCTTAACTGACGGAACAAACAACAGAATGAACGACTTACCGATAGCAAGCGGAAGCGACTACAAGAAATGAAACATTCTCATTCCAACACTCACATTGCCATAGTCCGCAGACCTGTGCTCAAAATCGTACTGGTTAGTTAAATTCATTACTTAGATCTTATATTCTGAAAAATATATTGTGTAAATCAAGAAACTATCAAACTTGTGAGGGTTTGTTGCTCTTTCAGTTCGTCAGTTAATTGCACGACTTCTCAAATTTTCGGAAATATGCTTTTTAAATGCTACATTTCCATGAACTGCAATTCCAATACTATGGCTCTGTAACGTTTAATATATTTTATTGGAATTAAAAACTTGTTACTGCTATTATTGTGTTAAAAGATGATACACATAATACTATTATTGTTATTAACGTAACAGGAAACCGTGACACGTTAGAAATGAGAATATGGCAAATAATAACTTCCATGTGTGTGTGTGGGGGGGGGGGGGGGGGGGGGGTAGGGGGGATGGAGTGAGGAGTTGCACTGTCGCCCCCTTTAAGATGGACAAGTGCTGTTCTGGACCGATGACACGACATGGTGCAAAACGGAATTGTCTTGGTTTAAGACAATGCACACCCACACGCCGATTCTCTTTCACACTGTGCAGATGATTTGGAACTTGTAGTAACAATTGTATTGAAAACCCCTCTCTCAGTCCTCATGCTGCGCTCAGTGACTAACCCCCCTTGCTGCATCTTAATAAATGACTCCAAACATCTTGCAAATAGCAGCAAGTTGAATACAGAATTCAGTGCAGATGGCTTACAAAGAAGTATTGTTCCAGGCGACACCAGAACTGTTTGGTGAATAACATAATTTGTGTACAAAAATTATCAGAAAGAGCGTTTAGTGAATACCAAAGTACACTCAAGACAAAAAAAAAGACGCACCACGAAGGAATTATCCGAATGGGAGGGAAATTGATTGATGTGATGTACATGTATAGAATAACAAGTCAATAAAATTTCAGAAAAAAATGGATGATATATTCTAGGGAAAGCGCTCCACAAATTGAGCAAGTCAGTAATGCGTTGGTCCACCTCTGGCTCTTATGCAAGCATTTATTCGGCTTGGCATTCATTGACAGAGTTGATGAGTGTTCTCCCGCGGGATATGGGGCAAACTTCTGTCCAATTAGCGCGCTATATCGTCAAAATGTCGAGCTGGTTGGGTGGCCCTTCCCATAATGCTCCAAAAGTTCTCAGTTGGGGAGAGATCCGGCGACATTTCTGGCCGAGGTGGGATTTGGCAAGCACGAGAACAAGCAGTAGTAACTCTGCCCGTGTGCGGTCGGGCGTTATCTTACTGAAATGTTCCCGGGTTCGATTCTCGGCGGGGTCAGGGATTTTCTCTGACTTGTGATGACTGGGTGTTGTGTGATGTCCGTAGGTTAGTTAGGTTTAAGTAGTTCTAAGTCCTAGGGGACTGATGACCATAGATGTTAAGTCCCATAGTGCTCAGAGCCATTATTTTACTGAAATGTACGCCCAGGATAGATTGCCGTGAAGGGCAACAAAACAGGGCTTAGAATATCTCGATGTATATCTGTGCTCTATGGGTTCCATGGATAACAACCAGAGGGGTGGGTAACAACCGCCTTAGGCCATCACTTCTGTTTGTCGGGCAATATGGCGGACGACCGTCAGGTTGGTATCCTACCACTCTCCAGGACGTTTTGCTCCGCCCTTGAATCTGATTGGAGTAAAATTGTCTTCAGTGATCAGTCACACTTTGAAATGATTCCCAATGACCAGCCATGACGTTTCTGGGGACGTCCCGAACAGCGGTAGGGTACCAACTGACTGTCGGCCCCCATACGGCCCGACAACCAGAGATGATAGTCTGGAGTGCCATTTACTGTCACAGAAGGACTCCTTTGGTTGTCATCCGCGGCACTGGTACAGCACAGCGGCAAGTTGACGATACTCTAAGCCCCGTTTTGTTGCCCTGCATCGTAAGGCATCCTCGCTTACATTTCCCGGAAGATAGTGCCTGACCGCACGGGACGAGAGTTTCTACTGCCTGTCTGCCTGTACATTTACATCTACATCTACATCCATAATCCGCAAGCTACCTGACGGCGTGTGGCAGAGGGTACCTTGAGTACCTCTATCGGTTCTCCCTTCTATTCCAGTCTCGTATTGTTCGTGGGCCTCTGTGTGGGCTCTAATCTCTCTGATTTTATCCTCATGGTCTCTTCGCGAGATATACGTAGGAGGGAGCAATATACTGCTGGACACCTCGGGGAAGGTGTGTTCTCGAAACTTCAACAAAAGTCCGTACCGAGCTACTGAGCGTCTCTCCTGCAGAGTCTTCCACTGGAGTTTATCTATCATCTCCGTAACGCTTTCGCGATTACTAATTGATCCTGTAACGAAGCGTGCTGCTCTCCGTTGGATCTTCTTTATCTCCTCTATCAACCCTATCTGGTACGGATCCCACACTGGTGAGCAATATTCAAGCAGTGGGCGAACAAGTGTACTGTAACCTACTTCCTTTGTTTTCGGATTGCATTTCCTTAGGATTCTTCCAATGAATCTGTCTGGCATCTGCTCTACCGACGATCAACTGTATATGACCATTCCATATTAAATCACTCCTAATGCCTGCTCCCAGATAATTTATGGAATTAACTGCTTCCAGTTGTTGACCTGTTATATTGTAGCTAAATGATAAAGGATCTTTCTTTCTATGTATTCGCAGCACATTACACTTGTCTACATTGAGATTCAATTGCCATTCCCTGCACCATGCGTCAATTCGCTGCAGATCCTCCTGCATTTCAGTACAATTTACCATTGTTACAACCTCTCGATATACCACAGCACTATCCGCAAAATGCCTCAGTGAACTTCCGGTGTTATCCACAAGGTTATTAATGTATATTGTGAATAGCAACGGTCCTACGACACTCCCCTGCGGCACACCTGAAATCACTCTTACTTCGGAAGACTTCTCTTCATTGAGAATGACATGCTGCGTTCTATTATCTAGGAACTCTTCAATCCAATCACACAATTGGTCTGATAGTCCATATGCTCTTACTTTGTTCATTAAACGACTGTGGGGAACTGTATCGAACGCCTTGCGAAAGTCAAGAAACACAGCATCGACCTGGTAACCCGTGTCTATGGCCCTCTGAGTCTCGTGGACGAATAGCGCGAGCTGGGATTCACACGATCGTCTTTTTCGAAACCCATGCTGATTCCTACAGAGTAGATTTCTAGTCTCCAGAAAAGTCATTATACTCGAACATAATACGTGTTCCAAAATTCTACAACTGATCGACGTTAGAGATATAGGTCTATAGTTCTGCACATCTGTTCGACGTCCCTTCTTGAAAACGGGGATGACCTGTGCCCTTTTCCAATCCTTTGGAACCCTACGCTCTTTTAGAGACCTACAGTTCATCGCTGCAAGAAGGAGGGCAAGTTCCTTCTTCGCTTCTACCCATTTTCGTCCCATTCAGGTAATTCCTTCATGGTGCGACATTTTTTCTTCTTTTTTTTCTTAGAGTGTAAAATAGACAGCTTGTGAGTGGAATGGAGGGCTTTACAAACCAAAGGGACGGCTAACTGATTGTTTGGTGTCTGTGGAAACCCTTCCTCGAAACACAATGTAGACATGCCGAGAAGAGCACTGTTCCCCACTAGAAAGACATTACTATGAAATTCTTATGACTGACAACAGATGGTGCTCGTCAACAGCCGGCTCTTTGCTCTAGGGAAACGAGCGCCCCCGTGACGAACATAACGGGGAGATAACCTTTCTGCACCCTGAAGTCACCTGAATACTGCTCGAAGGGATAGTATTGTTAGCAACGCGCCATGAGCCGTCATCCTGCGTGGAAAAACCGTGAGAATGCTTGTTGGATGCATGCATCTACGTGGAAGCTGTAAAGACATTGCTTTCCCAGAAAGTCGATAATTTTTTTTCTTTTGTGCATTACCTTGTCATAGTACGAATGAATCATTTATTTCAACTATTCTTTATTTGTTAATACGTCACATTGTTTCTTCATTCATTTTGCTACTGTTTTACATCTTATATTGTACGAATATGAATGTTCTGGTTCTATATGCTTTGTAAATCTTTGGTTAGGCTAGGAGAAGTACTGTGTCAGAGAGAGAGCGAACGACTATCGATAGAGAGCGTGCGAGTTGTTGTGGTATCGTGGCCGGTTCGCGGGTGGAGAAACGTTGAAAAGTTTGGCGTGAAAGACGTGATACGCGGAGGAACAATTAATTACAGTGCGTCCGCTGTGTTAATGGGAGATCGTGCACTATTAAGTGAACACTAAAACCTGAAAAGTATATCGAGTGTTTGCGGTGACGATTTTACATACTGTGTGAACTTGTGACAATTAGCCGTGAACCAGACACCATTGTCGTGTGGAGACACTAACTGTTAGAATTGCGTGAAAGCGGAACAAACCAAAATGTTAAGTAAAAGAACAGTGCTGTGATTTGATCAAGAAACATTTATTATATCATCCCCCGTATTTATTATATCATTACGACGACGTAAATTGAAATGATGTTTAACGGACTGTTATAGTGATAAACACATGTGACTGTTTTCCTGTGGCAAGACGGTGAAAGAACTGTGTAAAGTATTGGCATTAACCGGCTATATATCGTAAGTACTAAAGGCATTGCATAATTCCGACCTACCCGCACCGCGTGATTAATAAACTTTTAATAATAAAACGTCGCGCGCATTATGACAACACACACACTGGGACTATTATTATCGCGACAGTGCTGCCAGCTGATTCGACTGCAACGGAGACGTGGACCAGCGCCGTAACTGGAATATTAATGAAACAGGAGGATCCATCATTATCTTCACGCCACGAACCAAGATTAACTTCACACATCGTCCGTGTGGACCACCGCTGACGTCATCGCACTGCCTGCAGCAACAGTTAAGACATTAAAAGAAACTTATTACGCTCTCTCTCATTTCAAAATTAAAGACAATTGCAGTTAAATTATCTATTTTAGAAATACTGTCACAATATCAATATTCAATTTTGTTTAGTTCAAATAAATGTTCTCTCCATTATTTCGTCTTGTTGACAGTGTTGAAAACCCGCCAAATTAAAGTTCAATTAATAATTTTCTTTCAAAATTCTTCTCAGACATTTTGCTGCTCATCATAATTTTATTTTAATGTTTGTGTGTAACTTCTTTTGGAGGGAGCGCATATTTTACTTTTGTGCAGTAAAACTAGCTACCATGAAATTACGTAAATTATCAGCTGATGCTGTCCGCCATTACTGCTTGAAAACTGACCAGTAGTATTTTTGCACCTATTTTCTCACTGGCTGTCAGCTTCAAAACAAAATTACGTATTTCGTGGGCATCTAGCAAATGCGCGATCTATGTAGTCCCCTACTTACTTTTGCAGGTTTACTGGAATTATATTGACCTTAATTGTTCATTTGGCCCCCGTTAAAGTGATTGGTCGCATGTATATAATAATTGTACTGAATTGCCTAATTTATGTTTTTAATATGTAAACATTTACATGTCATATTTAGATTAAAATTGACGTCTTATTGGCCCCATATAAGATTCTGCACGTTCTGACAAAGACTATGTCAATTTTTTTTCCGTCCATGACTAACAGGGATAGTCAGATTCCTTGTATAGCTCATGTTTCATTATTTTAAAGGTTTTTTTTTTCAGAAGTAGAGAACCAGTTTCTTTATAAAGCCCATACACGACAAATGGCCGCAAATGATATATTTCAGGGACTCATGTGAGAATTCAGCGGAAAGTAGAAGATGGAATCACGTGGAGGAGAAATACCCAGGAGAAATCGTCTATTGGCTGGCACACGTATATGGTCAGCCAATGATATGTTGCGGAGGGAAGACCCAGACCAAAACTAGAGTGCTGGAGAGTGGAGCGACCTTCCCTCACAGTAGAGTAATGCGATTCGGTGGACTTTTCAGTGGACTGATGAATGAGACTTCGTGTTTATTCTTTCGAGAGATTTTGTGTTGGGATATTTATATTAAGACTTGGTAGCCAGTACCTGGTGTATACTTCACCTCGGTGCTGATCAGACGCAGTTATGACTTCAATCTACTCCATGTTGTCTTGGTTCTCATTCCAGTCTCTGCTGAATTTCATTCCAATGTAACGCTTATACTCACGATCAATCGACTTTGCTTTCTTTCGTCTCTCGTCTGAAAATCCTTTTCCTAAATCATTCTCGGGATCATTGTCACCTGCTTCAAATCCGATTTCTTCGGCACCACCTCTGTAATCCGGCCTTATGCAAGACTTTAGCCCGGTCGGTAGAGCTACCCCTCGTAACGCAACTACCTGAGGTGAGTGCTTCGGCCGTGTAGCCGTCGCCAGAATACCGCAGCGCTAATACTCTTGGTATGCACAAGAGGAACAGACAATTCAACCGCCGATAGTTGTCCGTCAACGGCCAGGCGCTGCCCACTTGCAGAGATGAAGGACAAGACCAGCCCATTACACAAGCCGTCGGAGATCGATGTCCGCTGACAATCGACTCTACACTGTGCGGCCGATTCACGACTTTGGTGAGGTCTAGCTTACAAACCAGCTCCTCAGAAAACTCAATTGTGCCGAGTGTGCCCAATTCAAGCGACATGAGCCACTGTATTTGATGATGTTTCTTGCTTTATTGTTTTAATGAACTGTTTTCATATTATTACCTGTGTTCACCTCTCAGTTATTCCGATGTTCTGCACACGTCCAGAAAACAGGTGACTTTTGGTTTGATTAACTATGTTCAAGTATGGAACACAGTTTTTGCATGCTTTGTTAGAGATGTTGGCAAACTGTACGTTACTGTGGAATGCTTTTAAAGGGAAAAGAGGATGTGTCAAACGAGGAACGTAGTTTGCTAGCAAAGGATTCAACTAACGAAATCCAGAATGTAAGTTGGCCATTCAAACGTACCGGCACACCCAGGACAAAATTTGCAGAACGCCAGAGGACACCAGAGACTCTGATATACTCTTACTGTGAGACATTTTTCTGCTGCATCTGATGTGAGACAATTAAGCTTCTACTGCGACGTCGCTCAAGCATTAGCTCATGGGCATAAGCCTTGACGGTCAGGCAGCGGTTGCTTACAGACGCTTGGACCAGTGAGACCTGGCGACAGCCTAAGCATGCAAACAGGTGCTATCATCTCGTGTATATAGCTTGAAGGCTGAGTGTCATTAATTTCCAACACACCAGCCAGCCGCTGTTTTGTAACTGGCCTACACAAGTAAGAATAACTGTCAGTACTCCATTTGTCTCAAAGTCGTCAATAAGCAATACTCAGTAAAATGACCCAGAGATTGTCATTGATGTAATGGGAATCGATTTTTTAGGTTTAGTTTTCAACAGAAAGATGTTAGTTGTTTAAATTAAAACTAACCAGAACAAATATTTAAGTAATTTTGTATAGGATAAATACCATCAATTTATCTATTCAGTGGAAATAAAGGTACCGTAATTACTAAAGTGAAGCTTGAAACTTTCAGGATGGAGACAGAGGTCTTGACGTAATCTATTAAATAAAAATGTGCTACTGTAAAAAAAAAAGCCTTTTAAGGCCTGCACCGCAATTTTCATTGTACAATTAAAGTATGATGACTAGTTTCGGTTGCTTTTTACAACCGTCTTCACATCATTCAAACTGTAAAAACTAGTTGAATATGCACTGAAAACCATTATTAGCTACAGTCATGGAATGACAGGAATTCGTATTATGGGCCAACAAGGTCTGGACAGTGTATACTTAAAAACTTTATCGAAATAGATTCAGGCTGTAAAGATGCAGGTAATAAATAAAATGCCCAGTTGCATTAGTAAAAATTGCTGGCAGCGTAACTTCTTTAATCAGTAGCTACAGCTTGCAAACCTAATTTTTTAACAGGCTGTATTTTTCTACACTCAAGTGCATTATTTATAACTGTCATATTAAATTAACCTATATTAGTTCCTCACTTTGATAGAATAAGAAATCAGTCACCATATGCCCCAAAGTAATCCAATAAAATACACCATAATGTTTATACGGACTTCTTTCCTTGTTTTAAAGGAAAAGTTCTCCCCTCCATAGCTTAATCTATGTCGACATCTACATGATTATTCCCCAGTTCGCAATTAAGGGCCTGGCAGAGGGTTCATCGAACCACATTTAAACTACTTCCTTACCGTTCCACTCTCCCACACCGCGCGGGTGAAACGAACCCTTAAATCTTTCCGTGCGAGCTCTGATTTCTCTTATTTTATTATGATGATCAATTCTCCCTGTCTAAGTGTACGTTAACAAAATATTTTCACACTCTGAAGAGAAAGCTGGTGATACAAATCTCATGAGAAGGTCCTGCCGCAGCAAAAAACGCCTTTGTTTTAATGACTGCCACCCCAACTCTTGTATCATAACCGCTGCACTCTCTCCCTTACTTCGCCATAATACAGAACGAGCTACTCTTCTTTGAACTTTTACGATGTCCTCCGTCAATTCTATCTGATGCGGATCCCAAACCGCGCAGCAATACTCAGAAGAGGATGGACAAGCGTAGTGTAAGCAGTCTCTTTAAGGAAGCTCTTTCATTTGCTAAGTGTTCTGCCAACAAATCGCAGTCCTTGGTACGCTTTCCCCACATTATCTATGAGATCGCTCCAGTTTAAGTTATTCGTAACTGTAATCTCTAAAAATTTAGTTGAAAATAGTTCAAATGGCTCTGAGCACTATGGGACTTAACTTCTGAGGTCATCAGTCCCCTAGAACTTAGAACTACATTAACCTAACTAACCTAAGGACATCACACACATCCATGCCCGAGGCAGGATTCGAACCTGCGACCGTAGCGGTCGCTCGGTTCCAGACTGCAGCGCCTTTAACCGCACGGCCACTTCGGCCGGCGCCTTGCCTTTCGTAAGTGTCTTTAGCTGCTTCGCTACACACAGGATACCTACTTCTAAGTTACTCATGTTGGCTTCTGAAACAATTTGTTTTTACCCGAGGTACACGCAACTGCACTTACATTCTTGGCTACATGCCACGCTAAAACGTAATTTCTCTTCCCTGGTGCATCTCACTGTCAGGCAGATTCACAGCAATACCTCTAACGAATAGCAAGAGACGCAGCTACATGCGGACTTGTAGTGCTGGCGCCCGTGAATAAAGCTACAGCGTTGGCTGCATGTGAAAGGTTGCAACTGTAGACCGGCAGAGACAGCCCCGAATGCCCACTATCGGCGAACCCCGTTCCTCCAGTTAAGCCACCCGAGCACGCCCCGCTGCCGCCTTCCGTTGCGAGCCCCGCACAGCTTAACCCTGCGGGACTAACTCTGGCTCTCCTGGATTAATAGTACAGTGCGGAGAATGGCTTTAGTACAGCCACCAGGAGGTTACTACAATGCAATGTATTACGCGTGGCAGAGCGTTCACTGGAGCAAAACGCCAGGTACCGTGTTTCGAGTCCCGGTGCAGTAAACACGTTACACACTAGTAGCCTGTCTATGCGCAAGTGAACTGCAGAGGTATCGACAAGCAGATTCACAACACGCGACCTAGATCACCACAGCAGAGGAAACAGGACTGACGGACACCCCAGACCAATGGCACCGGAATAAAAAGCTATGATCGGTTTTTTATTCGTGTTAGAAGTTTCAGATTACAAATTAAAAGAAAAAAAACTGCAGAAGTTCCGTAGAAAATTAATTACGTATGTAGATAGTTCATCCATCCCGCGAAACAAGAATCTAGAAGGTTTTTCCCCGTTACACTACTGGCCATTAAAATTGCTACACCACGAAGATGACGTGCTCAGACGCGAAATTTAACCGACAGGGAGAAGATCCTGCGATATGCCAATGATTAGCTTTACAGAGCATTCACACAAGGTTGGCGCCGGTGGCGACACCTACAACGTGCTGACATGAGGGAAGTTTCCAACCGATTTCTCATACACAAACAGCAGTTGACAGGCGTTGCCTGGGGAAACGTTGTTGTAATGCCTCGTGTAAGGAGGAGAAATGCGTACCATCACGTTTCCGACTTTGATAAAGGTCAGGTTGTAGCCTAACGCTATTGCGGTTTATCGTATAGCGACATAAGAGCTCGCGTTGGTCGAGATCCAATGACTGTTAGCAGATTTTGGAATCTGTGGGTTCAGGAGGGTAATACGGAACGCCGTGATGGATCCCAACGGCCTCTTATCACTAGCAGTCGAGATGACATGCATCTTATCCGCATGGCTGTAACGGATCGTGCAGCCACGTCTCGATCCCTGAGTCAACACATGGGGGCGTTTGCAAGACAACCATCTGCACGAACAGTTCGGCGACATTTGCAGCAGCATGGACTATCAGCTAGGAGACCATGGCAGCGGTTACCCTTGACGCTGCATCACAGACAGGAGCGCCTGCGATAGTGTGCTCAACGACGAACCTGGGTGCACGAATGGCAAAACGTCATTATTTCGGATGAATCCAGGTTCTGTTTACAGAATCATGAAGGTCGCATCCGTGTTTGGCGACATCGCGGTGAACACACATTGGAAGCGCGTATTCGTCATCGCCATACTGGCTTGTCACCCGGCGTGATGGTATGGGGTGCCACTGTTTACATGTCTCGGTTACCTCTTGTTCGCACTGACGGCACTTTGAACAGTGGACGTTACATTTCAGATGTGTTACGACCCGTGGCTCTACCCTTCGTTCGATTCCTGCGAAACCTTACATTTCAGCAGAATAATGCACGACCGCATGTTGCAGGTCCTGTACGGGCTTTTCTGGATACAGAAAATGTTCGACTGCTGCCCTGGCCAGCACATTCCCCAGATCTCTCACCAATTGAAAACATCTGGTCAATGGTGGCCGAGCAACTGGCTCGTCACAATACGCCAGTCACTACTCTTGATGAACTGTGGTATCGTGTTGTAGCTGAATGGGAAGTTGTACCTGTACACGCCATTCAAGGTCTGTTTGACTCAATTCCCAGGCGTATCAAGGCCGTTATTACGGCCAGCGGTGGTTGTTCTGGGTACTGATTTCTCAGGATCTATGCACCCAAATTGCACGAAAATATAAACATGTCAGTTCTAGTATAATATATTTGTCCAATGAATACCCGTTTATCATCTGCATTTCTTCTTGGTGTAGTGGTGTATTTATATAGATACTGGCAAGATATCGGTCCCAGGAATTCTAAGACTTTACAGAACGACAAAAATATTTTTTTCTTGTGATATAGTTACAAATTAAAGTTTGAGTTTCTTCATTTATCTGTACTGTGAAACCTTGCTTCTTGACAAATTCTAGGCGGACAATAAGTACCCCACACGTTCTGATGAGTGAGTTTGCGCGTATCAAAATAAGTGTCATAAATGGCCGCGTCTTTTTGAGTGTATCGACTTACAAGCTTACATTGATTACACCTCCAAGCGCCCACGTACGTTACGCGACATAAATTTCAACTTGATACGTCAACCCACTCCTGAGAAAAAGAGTTTTTAACAGTCGAACAAACAGACAGACAGATTGGCAGACAGGCAGATAGACAAAAAAGGGTTCCGTTTTTAGCGACTAAGTGACGAAACCCTAAAAATGAAGTACAATTTATGGTAATACACAGTCTGAAATTGAAAATGTTAAAACACGAACATCTTGACGGAACTGACCAAACTGATATTTCAGTATTTCCATAAATGTGGCATACGTTGTTTAAAATTTGATCCTTACACGAGCTTCTTTTCAATATTTTAGACACAGGAATAAACCCATTCCCGGAGATGAAGAACGGTGTGAGTACTTTGTGTCTAACGTTACAAGAACTTTCTAGGTTGTATTACAACGCAGCATGCTCAGAGAATTCGCACATACAGATTTTGCCATCTGTCGGACTCTGAGAAAGGTGGAATAATTCGCATGAGGGACACGGGGGCATCGTACCAGAAGATCTGGCTGATGAGCTGGAGTTAGGACACCAGTGTAGTAACAAGAGAGGGCGCAGGTCCTTCCACAGCAAGCCTAAACGTGAATACGACGATAACATTGGTCTCGCTTCATTGTAGTCTTTTTCGCCTTTGGGCGGGAATAAAATCAATAATACTGGCGAGAATTTGGTGATGAATGTAGTGGGCTATAGCATAAGGATGTAATCAACGTGACATACGAAGGTTTGGGTCCGTAAGGGGAGTGTGCACGGATAGCAGAAATGGTTGACAAGGATTGACTCCTGCTCTTGTGCTACATCAATTGTTGGTATGACTCTACTTGTTGTACAGAAGTGAATGTAGTGGTCTTTTTGTAGAGAGAGAGTGCATTCTCAGAGAATCACTTAATAATTCATTGAAAAATACTTTCTAATAACTGTTCTATTGCTTTCTCTCTCATGGGATCGTTTGCAGAAAGGATCAGTTTTGCTTGTTGAATGTTAAGTGGAAGGTCATTCACATATATTAGGCATAAGATTGGACCCAAAATTGAACTCTGTGGAACTGCGTTTGTGATTTTACTCCAGTCACTAAAATTTTCTACCATTCCCAAATTGTCTGAATTATGCAATACAACTTTTTGCATTCAGTTTCTCAAGTATGATTAGACCCAGATGTGTGTAAATCCACCAGTTCTATAAAACTCTGAGTTTTTCTGAGAGAGTACCATCATCTACATAGTTGAAGGTCTTGCAAAGATCACGATAAACCGGCGATGTATTATTATTTAAGGCTTGTACTATTTGATGAGTGAATGTACAAATAGCATTCTCAGGCGAGCAAGCTTTTTTGGAATCCAAATTGTGATACAATAAGTAAATTGTTTTCACTTAAGCGTGCGACTACTCTTTACCACATTACTTTCTATTTGAAAAAGGATGTCAGTAAGGAAACTGGACAATAGTAGTTTAAATCTTTCTTATGAAATGGTTTCATAATTGTATATTTTAAACTGCCTGGAAAACTTTCCTGTGCCAGCGATGCATTCATTATATCGCTAAGGACATTACTTATTAAGCAGCAACAACTTTTCAGAGTTCTGTCTGAAAGTCCATCAACCCCATAGAAGCGAGTGTTTCTTAGAATTTTTTGCAATTGTATTAATCTTTGTGAAAGATGTTGGTGCTATTTCTAGTTGATTAAAGTTTTATAGAATGACATTTTTAATATATTCTCTTGTTTTTTCAGCTGAACCATATATTTCTATAGATGCGGCTACGTTTAGAAATAGACTGTAGAAAGTACTTGCAACTTAAGAATTATCAGTCACGACATTGTCATTAAATTGTTATGAAATGTTCTACCCTGACTGGGTGACCTGTCTGTCTTGTCCTATACAGTTTTAATCTTATTATCTCCATTATTTATTTACGCAAGTAAAGTCAGCTCTCGACTTCCTACGGTCTTCACATGGCCCGGTGTCAACGATGTACGCGCTCTAAGACTATTATCAAACATTTGCGCCGAGCGCACAATAGAACGTGATTTGGTGCGAGTTAGTACCGAGTTCCACGCCCTGCAAAAAAGAAAACCTTTGTCTTTATTGATAAAATGCTCTGTCAACCTAATTTTTGTCTCCTCCTTATAAAAACCATTCCGAAAACAGATCGTACGGACAACTATCAGCGTCTCGTCAAATTTCATCCCTGGTCCCCCGTTCGGACAATGTTCCCCTACCGCCGACTATTCAGTCTTTTGTGGCCTCGTGTGCCGTTGAAATTCCACGCACCTGTCCTAAAATGTGCTAACCGAAGGGCCGATGTAACCCATCCTATATTGACGCGGAACTTTGTACATGCCAATCATCCACGTCCCAAATCATCTTTGATAGAGCCTAGTAGGGCTCTAACCTTGGTAAGTGAACGGAACACACTCTTAATGTCAAATCTTCTAAAAATTCTTCCAGTCTTAAAGAATGTGCCTCTATCATAAGGAATAAAGGGCACAGATCTTTGCTACTCTCCATACACTTCCGTGGACAATCCGAACTCCATAGTCAGAGTCTCTGCTTCAGAGTACCCATTTTCCTTAAACATTGCCATCAGTTATGCAGATTCCAAGGTTAAACTTCCCGCGTCGGAAATAGCGTATGCTCTACGTACCAGCGTCCTAAGGACGCCACTGTATTAGTAAGGTAGATGGCAACTCTTAATATACAGATACCGACCAGTGTGAGGCGATTTTTAGTGAGCAATATGTCCACAAAGTATCGTCATTGTCTTTGTAGCCTTGCATCAGTATTCGTCGTGACGCAGTAGAAGCAGCGGCGTTCTTATAAAGACGGCCGACTGGTGGATCGTCGAAACATCGAGTCGTGTCGATTTTAGGAACTGGATGCAAACCCAAGGATGCTACCAGTACAATTGTTGATTCTCTGAACTTTCCCATAATTCCCAATTTTAGATGATACTGCGTAGAACATTTGTGAAGATTTCCTTTCGATCATGTTATTCCTCTCCATAGTCTGTTAGGAGCTTTTCTCATTTACCAGTTTTCTTTATGGTTTCATCCAGTGATGTTGCTCTGAAGTTGACCATATCAGTTTCTCTGTAAAAGTTATTTCTTGATTTTAGCCTTTGGGTGGCTGGTCGTATGCCGAATAGCATAGAGGACGTTGATTGAACTCACTTTGTGAACAGTCGCATCACTTCGAATTGTAGATAGTGATTCTAGCCATGTAGTGGATTTTATCTGTGGAAATAGGTTTCAGACAGCCAGAAATGAGTTTGCACATATCGTAGATTGCGACATCGACTTGGTTAATGTGAGAGGACTTGTACCAGAACAGAGAGCTCACAAAGCAAATCTATGAAGTACAAGGGAAGCCTTCTTCTACATTCACATACCCATAAACCTCTTTCTCACTTGGGCTGCTACTTCTCAAACTGAGTAGCTGCTTATTGCATAGATAACAATAACTAAAAACTTAAAAAACTAAACTCCTCCCGAACAGGGCATGAAGGCCCAACGGTACTGACCGAGCGCCGTGTCATCCTCAGCTAATAGGCGTCACTGGATGCGGATATGGAGGGGTATGTGGTCAGCACACCGCTCTCAAGGCCGTATGTCAGTTTCCCAGACCGGAGACGCTACTTCTCAATCAAGTAGCTCCTCAGTTTGCCTCACAACAGCGCTCAGCAGACCGGATGGTCACCCATCCAAGTGCTAGACCAGCCCGACAGCGCTTAACTTCGGTGATCTGACGGGAACCGGTGTTACCACTGCGGCAAGGCCTTTGGTAGATAACAGTAACTGCACACCTGAAATGTCAAAGTACAAAAATTAGCCACTTCCGGTTAAGCAATCCCTCGAACTATTCAAGGATTAAGCGTTACCTTTCCATAGTTCACTGGGACGACTGAATGTACCATGTGATGGTAAAAAAGGCGAAGATCGTTCCAGTCCAAAGAAATGTGAACCGTAGACCTATCTCTCTGACGTCGATTTCTTATAGAATTGTAGAACGTATACTACACTCGCATGTAGTGACTTTCAAAGTTAAAGCAGTCCCATACTCACGGAATGAGCATAGGGTAGCGTATGCAGGAATCTTACATCATAGTTCTGCGCAGTGTCCAAGTGGAGGTCATTGGACGTTGCCTCCCTCCGATCTGTTAGGAAGTTTAAAGAGTGTATCTGCGTCGTGTAGATGATTGTGATGAGTGCCTGTACGGTTTACAGTAGGGTTAGCATTGATAGGGATGAAGGGAAAGGTAAGGATAAATCTCGGTGCTGGCACACAGACTACTTCTTTCGAGTAGCAGCAAGGCGGCCGCTGATCTTAACTTCCACATACGAAGTGCATATCATCATCAACAGTACCACATGCCCTCGTTTGATGAGACAGTGTGAAGAGGAATCAATGACCCTGGTACAGAGACTGTTGGTGAGGAACTTTACGCCACCATCTCTTCTCGTCTTGCCTCCTGACAACCGCCAGTGAAAATGTCCACCACCAGTATTCTAAGCGGCTTACCCTCGAGTCGAGGGTGCGGTCGCGACCTCGGCTACGGGAGCGGCTAATATAATGACTTTACTAGAGACCAAGTATTTTCTGCAACGGCCTTGCCGCAGTGGTGACATCAGTTCCCGTCAGATCACCGAAGTTTAGCGCTGTCGGGCTGGTCTAGCACTTGATGGGCGACCATCTGGTCCGCCGAGCGCTGTTGGCAAGCGGGGTGCACTCGGCCCTTGTGAGGCAAACTGAGGAGCTGCTTGATTGAGAAGTAGCGCCTCCGGTCTCGTAAACTGACAAACGGCCGGGAGAGTAATATGCCGACCACATGCCCCTCCATATACGCATCCAGTGACGCCTGTGGTCTGAGGATGACACGGCGGCTGGTCGGTACCGTTGGGCCTTCCAAGGCCTGTTCGGTTGGAGAGAGAGAGAGAGAGAGAGAGAGAGAGAGAGAGAGAGAGAGAGACATAAGTAATTCCTATTCATGAATAAACAAGGTTTCCGCAAACATCAATCATGTGAAACACAGTTTGCTGTTTTCGTTCACGAAACCTGGATGGCAGTAGGGAAAGTAGATTAAATTTATGTAGCGTTTCTTGACTTCTAAAAATACATCGACACAGCTATGCACCGTCGTCTAATGAAGTAAAAAAATATGAGGGCACGAAATAAGCTTTTGAAATCTGATGCTACAGAAGAAACCTGAAGATTAGGTGAGTAGATCACAAAACTAATGAGGAGGCGCTGAGTAGGATTGGGGAGAAAAGAAATTCGTGGCTCAACCTGACTACAAGACAGGCTCGGCTGATAGAACACATTCTGAGACATCAGGGGATCACCAGTTCAGTATTGGAGGGAAGTTTTGTGGGTAAAAATTGTAGAGGGAGACCAAGAGATTCAAAAGGATGTAAGTTGCAGTAGTTATTCGCAGATGACGAGGTTGGCACAAGACAGAATAGCATGGAGAGCTACATAAGACCAGTCTTCGGACTGAAGACCACAACAACAAAGAGCACCGTTTCTATACCACACAGACACTGTTTTCTCTAATTACTGCGCTCTAATAGACTGTGACTTCATGGTGCGATTATGTCGTTAACACCATTTTCGTGTAAGTAAAATGGTGGTAATTACTTGCATGTAAAATTTTACGTAAAACTGGATCTGGTCACTGTAATGTTTGTGGTTATTATACGTATCGAAAAGGCTACACTACTTGGAAATTTGTGTACTACACATCAGTTTACAGCTGATCCACAAGACTGATCATCGAAACTCCGAAGGCTTATGGACAACGAAGGTAGGCACCGACGCAGTTGGGTAGATTGATGTATGCAGAGAACTGAATACTTTTAATACAAAAGAAAGAATCAACGTATGTAAAGAAAAATGGCTGTCATCCGTGACCAAGTGAACATTGGCAAGAACGTACCATGTGACCAGAACAGGCGCATCACTTACTCCTTAAAATAAGAAGAAAAATAAGAAGAAGAAGAATATATTTCCTCGTGGACCATGCTCAAATACTAAACTCTTATTTAATTAGAGATTTCATTGGATTCGGATACATTTTACAACATTAAGCACGATATGTAAGCCAGGAAACGGAAAAAAATAAGTCGATTTGAGTCGCTGAATTAAATTTATTTTTATATACGTTTTTCTGCTTTTCTCACACCATTTATTAGAGGTTTTGTAGGAGTATCGACGTATTCCTTCCACCACAACAGTAAGCCTCCGAATTTTTAATTTAAGGCGCGTTTCTGGTGTCACATCACTAAATTTTCGAATGTTCTCCTCGTAGCAACGAACGTTTTCGTCCTAGAGATACAAATACCCAAAAAATGTTTTGATCTACTTTACTTATACAGGTCAACGCATCCATTTAAATTCCGCGTTCAACTACAAATGCACCGTGATTGTTGATATGATCCAATGCCAAAATATGTATGATAAGTTATTTTCGGAGTAATATTTTTCTTTTGAAATGCAGGGCGTTTATAAATTAGTTATACAAAAGCATCATTTAATTGAGAAAAAGCTAAATAACTTATAGAAATATTTGATACTGCATGCAGTATATCCTCAAGTTTTATTTACAAATGTATAATGTGGCTACCTTTTGTAAGGCGACAAATACTCCATCTCTAATAAGTCTCCTGCCAAATGCTATAGAGCAAGCCTTAATTTGTGGTGGTAACTGCTTGTGTTATTCATTGTCACAGCTCGTCGACGTTTCCCGGAAGCGGAGTAACAAACACTGTCTTTTAATGTAACCTCATATACAGAAGTCCACTGGTGGTCACGATATTGTCCAATCCAAGTCGGCATATTCCTAATACGCGACAACTTCACGACGACAACGTGGTGGCACCCCATCTCGCTGGAAAATGGATGCTGTGCCCATATCTTGTTGTAATAGAGGGATTAGACAATATATCTAGCATGTCCAAGTACGATATGCCAGTTACAGTTGATTCGGCAAAAAAGAAAGGACTGTAAATCTTGTTAAAGCTTATAGAGCGAAAAAGATTTACCTTAGGCGAGTCCCTTACATGTTCAATTACAGGAATCGATTTCTGCTCACCCTATGCTCTAACGTTATGCCGTTTCACTTTACCGCAGGTATGGAAGGTGGCTTCGTCACTGAACACAATATTAAGAAAATCATCTTCAGTCTGCTTTATATTAAACATTTCCACAAAAGCGCAGCTCGTTTTCCTTTGTCACTTTCTTTTAAAGTTTACAACAGTTCCAGTTTGCAGGGTTTGAATCACTGCCATTTCCGTAATATCGTCCTTACCGTAACACTACGCATATTCAATTCTAAGCTGCCACGCCTCTAATCTACCCGGACACCGAATGTAAGTAAGACTGTCGAACTCGTTCAGTTGCTGAGTGACAAACTGCTGGCCTACCCTAACAAAGTCCTATGTGGTACACAGCCAGCTTCGATGTAACGATTGTGCCAATTAATAACATTTTGTCTTTGAGGTACTGGCTCGCGATATTTAGTCCTTACCTGCCTCTGAACTGTAACAGGTGGTTTGGATTCATGAAACCATTGAAAACAACACTGCGCACATTCTGCACCGTTCTACGACTCTGATGACTGTTGGGATAACTCATTCGAGCATGCCACCTAGCGGGAAGGTCGGGGACTAACAGTGTTAGGCTGGAATAAAACTTGAAGATTACTGATTTGAAGAGTGTATCAAACATTTCCGTAAATTATTTACTTTTTCACAATTAAAGGTTAGTTTGTATAACTACTCGTAATTTATAAACTCCCTTTATATTTGTTCAATCTGGATTGTCGATGAATTAGTAGAGGTTGGTGCAACGGTAAAAGTCTTGGAGTAGGCAAACGGAGCCATCTAAAGTTGAATAACGGCGAGGGAATAATTTTAGGAGAAGTAGATGCTCGACTGGGATTGATTGCAAAAAATCCTAAGTAAATTGCATCACGAAATGCGCGTCGATTGATTCTGCAGCGTTGTTTGTCAGTCTCAGATCCTTACAGGGAAGAAGTAAAAGAAAAGATAGACAGCATCCAAAGAAGAGCAGCAGAGTTTGTCATTGGTTCGTTTTGAAAGTGTGAAAGCGTCTTGGAGTTTTCAACCAACTCCACTGGCCAGTGCTACAAGAAATGCGTTGCGCCTCACAAGTAGGATTACTGTAAACTCCGAGAGTGTACTTATACACGAAGGGTCAGGCCATATATTACACCGTCTGACAAAAAGAAAGTGAAGCATCCATATGAGGAGAAGGAAAAAAATGAATCTTCACAGGTTGAGAGGTTATGTGATGTTATTTCAGTCATTGCAAAATCGAGTTAAATTTACAAAGAACTTGGCAATATCAGCCCACTTATCAGTACGACATTGCACTCCCACTGGCCTGGATTCATGCAGTGATTCGGTTGGGAATGGTGTTCTAAAGCTTTTGTACAGGGAGGCGACTATATCTCGTTAAAGTAATTAAAGCACCGTTACCACTTTGTAGATGTTAATGTAATTTTTCTTGCATGTTTCAGATTGTGTGAGGCAAACAGTGGCTGATACGTCAAATTACAGCACTGAAGAACGTGTTATTGTAACTTGTTGGGAACAAGAGAGGAATCAAACCAGGAACACAATGGCAGAGGTTCGTGCTGACTTTCAGACGCGATTCCAACGAGATACTCCACAGAAACAAACACTTTTGCGATGTGAACATCAACTCTTCGCCACAGAATGTGTGAAGGATAAGGAAAGAAGTGGCTGACCTTCCGCAGTAAAATAACCATGTCTGCTCGTTGCGGAGACCGTGGAAAGATCACTAAAAAAGTCGAGGCGTAAAAAATCTGCTGAAATGGATATGCCGCTGTCGACAATGCAGAAGCACATGAAACAAGACTTGGGCCTGAGCCCATTTCGGCCTACACTCGTCCAAGAACTATTGGATGCTGACACGGATCGTCTGAGAGTGGAAGCATTTGCGGCTCGATACGATACCAAAACGAGGCAAAGTCATCTTTTACATCTACATCTACATTTATACTCCGCAAGCCACCCAACGGTGTGTGGCGGAGGCCACTTTACGTGCCACTGCCATTACCTCCCTTTCCTGTTCCAGTCGCGTATGGTTCGCGGGAAGAACGACTGCCGGGAAGCCTCCGTGCGCGCTCGAATCTCTATAATTTTACATTCGTGATCTCCTCGGGAGCTACAAGTAGGGGGAAGCAATATATTCGATACCGCGTCCAGAAAAGCACCCTCTCGAAACCTGGACAGCAAGCTACACCGCGATGCAGAGCGCCTCTCTTGCAGAGTCTGCCACTTGAGTTTTGCCAAACAACTCCGTAACGCTATCACGCTTACCAAATAACCCTGTGACGAAACGCGCCGCTCTTCTTTGGATCTTCTCTATCTCCTCTGTCAACCCGACCAGGTACGGATCCCACACTGGTGAGCATTACTCAAGTATAGGTCGAACGAGTGTTTTGTAAGCCACCTCCTTTGTTGATGGACTACATTTTCTAAGGACTCTCCCAATGAATCTCAACCTGGCACCCGCCTTACCAACAATTAATTTTATATTATCATTCCACTTCAAATCGTTCCGCACGCACACTCCCAGATATTTTACAGAAGTAACTGCTACCAGTGTTTGTTCCGCTATCATAATCATACAATAAAGGATCCTTCTTTCTATGTATCCGCAATACATTACATTTATCTATGTTAAGGGTTAGTTGCCACTCCCTGCACCAAGTGCCTATCCGCTGCAGATCTTCCTGCATTTCGCTGCAATTTTCTAATGCTGCAACTTCTCTGTATACAACAGCATCATCCGCGAAAAGCCTCATGGAACTTCCGACACTATCTACAAGGTGAGTGTGTGATTTACAGGAGTTCTCGAGCAGAAAATGTGGTCTTTTGTTGTAAGGAAAATCCACAGTCTTACGAATCGTTGGAAAGCAACCCTCCGCATGTAATGATACGGCCAGCCTTAGATAGCAGGCACGTGTTTAGGCCATACCTTTTTCGACGGTAAAGCGAATCACCAACGGTACACGACTATGTTGAATAACTGGTTTGTTCTTGAATGAGATTTTCTTCACTCTGCAACGGAGTGTGCGCTGATATCAAACTTCCTGGCAGATTAAAACTGTGTGCCGGACCGAGACTCGAATTCGGGATCTTTCTTTCAGGAGTGCTAGTACTGCTACGTTCGCAGGAGAGCTTCTGTGAAGTTTGGAAAGTAGGAGACGAGGTACTGGCGGTAGTAAAGCTGAGAGGACGGGGCGTGAGTCGTGCTTGGGTAGCTCAGATGGTACAGCACTTCCCCGCGAAAGGTAAAGGTCCCGAGTCCAGTCTTCGTTTACTCTTCTCTTGCAGCATTACGGAATTAACGACACATGTTGGTTTCAGCATGATGGAACACCTGCCCATTATGCCATCGCAGTAAGCGAATATTTTATTAAACCCCTTCCTGGGCGTTGTATTGGTCGTGGTCCTCCCGACGTCCGGGCATGGCTTGGCTGACCAGCACGAAACCTAGAACTCACCATGTCTAATAATTCGATATGGACGTTCATAAAGGATATCGTTGCACAAATGACGTGAGAGTCGCTGTGAGACAAGCTTTCACTGAAGTTACACCAGCAATGTTCGGAAAAAGGTCGCACAAAACCTGGCGATCCTTTGCCATGAGAATGACGGCGCACAAGTAGTGGTTCACATCTCAAGAAAACTCTAAACGTCGATTGTTCCTCCTCCTCCTCCCCCCCCCCCCCCCCGCCCCCGTCGCAGGTTCGAATCCTCCCTCGGGCATGGGTGTGCGTGTTGTCCTTAGCGCATAAGTTAGCTTAAGTTAGATCAAGTAGTGTCTAAACCTAGAGACCGATGACCTCAGTAGTTTTGTCTCATAGGAAACCATCACAAATTTCAAGATCTACATCTACATCGATAATCTGCAAATGACATTTAAGTGCCTGGCTGAGGGTTTATAGAACCAGCTTCACAATTCTCTATTATTCCAATCTCGTATAGCGCGCGGAAAGAATGAACACCTATATCTTTCCGTACGAGCTCTGATTTCCCTTATTTTATCGTGGTGATCGTTCCGCCCTATGTAGGTCGGTGTCAACAAAATATATTCACATTCGGAGGAGAAAGTTGGTGATTGGAATTTCGTGAGAAGATTCCGTCGCAACGAAAAACGCCTTTCTTTTAATAATTTGCAGCCCAAATCCTGTATCATTTCTGTGACTTTTCTCCCTTATCTCGCGATGATACAAAACGTGCTGCCTTTCTTTGAACTTTTTCGATGCACTCAGTCAGTCCTATCTGGTAAGGATCCCACACCGCGCAGCAGTATTCTAAAAGAGGACGGACAAGTGTAATGTAGGCAGTCTCCTTAGTAGGTCTGTTACATTTTCTAAGTGTCCTTCCAATAAAACGCAGCCTTCCCCACAACATTTTCTATGTGTTCTTTCCAATTTAAGTTGTTCGTAATTGTAATACCTAGGTATTTAACTGAATTTGCGGCTTTTAGATTATCAGATTTATCGTGTAACCGAAGTTTAACGCGTTCCTTTTAGCACTCATATGGATGACCTCACACTTTTCGTTATTTACGATCAACTGCCACTTTTCGCACCATTAAGATCTATTGTTCAGTTTATTGATTTAAGTTTAGGCGTTTATGTTGGTTATTAAAGGGAGGAAAATGGACTTTGTGGCCTGCCCGTATATCCTGCACAAACTGGCCCACAACTTTTGTAACTGGTCTTTAATATCCTCAATACCGGCACTGGGGCGACTTTATGTCCGAGCTGATCCCACAAACGTTCTATCAAAGACAGTTCCGGAGAATTTTTTCGCCACGGCAGTACCTCAACATCACGCAGGCACTTCATAGGGAAACGTACCAGGAGTTCCTTTAATTACTGTCAACGGTGACTTGGGGCCACTACCATCGACTCTCCACACCTAACGCCAGGACTTATACCGTTGCGCCTCTCCAAAACGCTGGAAGACTGGGACCCCTCCCCAAGTCGCCGCCATAAGCGGCGACCTCATCCGGTGTAGTGTAGAACCACATTTCGTCGCTAAACACAATGCGATGCTATTCATCAGCGCTCCAAGCTTCCCTGTCAAAACACGACTGCAAAAACAGCCGTTTGTGTTGTGGTGTTAACGGCAGCATACGAATGGGACGGTAATTCCTTAGCCCGGCTGCTGCCAGTCTCCGATCAGTGGTGTGGATTAACACCGAGTGTTTCAGGCAGATAAATACTTGTGGTTGGGTGACACCCGTACATGTGAAGGAGCTACGATGTGCTGAGTGCAGAATACGGTGGTTCTCCGCTATGGTGGTCACTTGTGGCCGACCGGGACTTTGATGACGCTATGCCTTCCCTTACATGCCCGTGCAGTCCAACATAGGGATACTGGCAAATCCGAATACCCCACAAATCTGTATACTGCACGATTCGCCCAGGTGGCCAAATGGTGACTCCACTATGTCAGATGGTAAAACGGCTGTTTCACACAGGTGGAGGAGGATGTTAGTGTTTAACGTCCCGTCGACAACGAGGTCATTAGAGACGGAGCGCAAGCTCGGGTGAGGGAAGGATGGGGAAGGAAATCGGCCGTGCTCTTTCAAAGGAACCATCTCGGCATTTGCCTGAAACGATTTAGGGAAATCACGGAAAACCTAAATCAAGAAGACTGGAGACGGGATTGAACCGCCGTCCTCCCGAATGCGAGTCCAGTGTGCTAACCACTGCGCCACCTCGCTCGGTTTCACACAGGTACGCGGCAACTCTGTATCCTTCACAGAGATCAATCAAAATCTGGCGCTAATAACGCCCCATGTATGCCCTTCCAGGCTTGGTAACACTAAGCACGAATCATATTAATGCACTCTCATGTCACAGAGAATTACAACTCTAATCATTTCCTTACTCACCGGTGGTTTACCATGTCAAGCAATGTGTCTCCTCCTAGCAACGCCCTTGCTGCGATGATAACTTCATTCCCCGTCAGATCACCGAAATTAACCGCGGTCTACCGAGCGCTGTTGACACGCGAGCTGAGGCGAATTGAGGAGTTACTTGATTGAGAAGTAGCGGCTCCAGTCACGAAAACTAACGACAGGGAGAGCGGTGTGCTGACCACATGCCCCTCCATATCCATATCCAGTAACGCCTACGGGCTGAGGATGACTCGGCGGCCGGTCAGTATCGTTGGACCTTACGAGGCCTGTTCGGACGGACTAAATGAATCTTCTCCCACATACATCTTGCGAAAGGACCATGACGATAAAATCAGAGAAATTTGTTTGGAAACTAACCGAAAAGGCCTCTGCACCTGTACCGCGCGTAGAACAGGAAAGGAAGAAACGATAGTGGTTCGCTAAAGTACCCTCCGCCGCACACTGGATATTGGCTTGCAGATTATAGGTGCAGATGCAGACTATCGACGTAGGTGTGCTGTATCTACTGCTGGCGCTGCCGTAAAATCCTGGATTTGCATTGTGAAACAGATGGATTTTAGCCGTAATGGCCTTTGTTCTAACTGACAAAATTTATTGGATTCAGAACTGACGTAAATATTTTTCTGAGTACGTCGGTTTGACTGAATAGTCATTTTCTATCGTCCTGAAATGAGAGTAAAGAATAAAGTGTATTTTCAAGTACACATACGAATACACTTTACTGAAAAACCACACAAAAGAGTTTGTAAATTACGTAAAATTTACGAATGATACCATAGGATAGGTTTAACCTACGGCTACGACATAATATATGCAATATATTACGTGAGTTGCCATACATACGGACCTTCTACCAGTAGACTGACGAACTAACGCTTAGAAGTCCTTAAAAATAGGCTAGCGTGGCTATAGGAGTGCTTGTTCTTAACATGCGTAATGTAATTTAAGGTTAAAATAAGAAACTTTTGCAATAGTGTTCAACTGTCAAGAATTATTGTAGAAGTCAATTATAACGTGTTTTAAACAGAATGAGTGGTGGCTTCAGACAACAGCGAATGAGCAGAAGACAATTCCAGAGACAAAGAGCTGAGTCTTTGTCGTGTGATAAGATGATAAATGAATAAATCATCAGTGTAACTTGCAACTATAATTGGCTTAAATTGCTAGTGCCCGACATTACATCTGTGCTGTATTGGCTGCAGAACGTTTGTCGTCATGACTAGAGACTCGGTGGGGAGGCTGGGGGTGGGAGTGGGTGGGTGGTATAAGTAATAGAGAACTGATCGCAGCAGGAAACTCTTACAATACAGAGAACGTATCAAAACACAGAACGTCTCCCAAAACCTGCACTCTCCATTTTTCTGCTTCGTTATTACAAAATACCAGAAATTTTAAGACTAGCGATAAACTAATTTTAGAAGAAATAACGAAACAAGGTTAAAGTTACCATCTAGTCGACAGCGATATAATTAAAGACATGGCTTTAACGCAGTAACTCAGTTGAACATCGATGGAGAAGGAAATGGGGTGCGGCATTATCCTCAAGTAACAGCTGAATCAACAGAGTCGGACAGGAATTTAAACCGTTGATGCGATCTCAATGTCCTTAACCATGCAACGTCTTCCCGGTAAAACATCATAATAAGAAACACCGACTGTTCATTCCAGCACTGTGCACTTCATAACACAGGCCATATTTCATCATTTGTAATTCATAAAAACAGTACAGAAAACATGAAAACATTTAAAATATTAGTGGCGTTTTTTCTCAGACCCGAGAGAGGTGCCATGTAGAGTATAAAACATGTATCCGCTTCACTCTCATTCTAAATATTTTAAGACGCGCAACGAAGCTGTAGTAGCATGCTTACAGTTCTAGATTTTGCCTACATCATCGACCACAAAAAATCTGGACAACTTTCAGTAGACAACAGCACTAAAAAAAAAACACCTCCTAAAGTATGACTAAGTTGCGGTGCTCAGCTAGGTAATACTACGGTAACTCAGAAAGACCGCTTCAAACGTTTAAACCTCGAGCAGAGGCGACGGAAACGGAAAAAATGAATTTCAGAAGCTCTTTCTCGAACATGACGGACAAAAGTTGACTCGAAATAACAGAACTGGTGTATCTTCGTCGTGTTATTCGAGTGAAAACAAATTTGACGCCCATTCACATGGAAAGCACAAAAGTTGGCTCGCAATAACAAAACCTGTTTATCTTGTCATATTTTTTCGAGAGAAAACAAATCTGAAATAACAAGCGATGTTTTGTGCTGTATCTGCGTAAAGGTTGGAGCAGGATATGGGATGAAGTTTGCCGCCGTTGTTGTCAATAACAGGTTCGGCACTCCAATTAAAAGTTTATTCGTACTGCAATTGACTCCTGTCTATTTCCACCACCGATGGCAGCAGTCGTAGAAACGATAAAAAACGCCAACGACCGAATGAATATTTGCGTCTTCTCAAATGACGAATCAGTTTCAACCACTAGATGCACTATCATTATTTTGATTAAATATTTGAACGGTGCGAAAACAAGATTCTCTAGTGATTACACAATAGATTTTTGTCTGAATTTTTATAGCCAAACAATGAGTTGGAAACGGGAAAATTGGGTATCAGACTGACCAACGTGAGGTGTAGTTTTGCAAAAAAAATATTTAATTGGTTGAAAGTAATCAATTTTTAAGGGAAACTTAATTAGCGATCTGAGGGTAAGTTGAAATATTTCACGAACAGCTGCTGCTACGTAAGTGATATGTCAAAAAGTTCATATCTTCAACATCTAGCTATTCTGTGCTTAAAATGTTACAATGCCGTGCCATTTAACGGCAAATAAAAAAATTTGAAATAAAATAAAGTTTAGGAGAACACGTCAATTTCTTTTGGTGGTGGTGGTGGTGGTGGTGGGGGTGGGGGTTGATTTGTTTAAAAGCAAGAAGAAAGTACTCGTAGATTAGAGAAACATTTGACGCTCCTTTGAATGATACTCGAAATCATCAGCACCGAACGGGATACCGAATTAGAATTTAAACTCAGCGTTTAGCTTAGAATGTCAAAGACTACTAGGGAGTAGCCTACTAGTGTGCTTTATGTGGACCATGAAGTTTCATTTGCTATACATGGATTCGAGTATCATTCAAAGGGGTGTCAAATGTTTCTGTAATGCACTTTATTTCTTACTTTTAGACAAATCATTACACAAAACATTTGACATTTTTAACTTCTATTCCTGGAAGTCTAATATTAAGGTTCTTTTTTTTTACGGGAAATGCCTTTCGACATTGTAAATTAATTCACCCTTCTTCGTCGCGTATCTACGTACCATGCCACTGTCTGTGTTCCACGCGCAGATGGAACTAACATTTCAGAATGTGTGTTTCGTCATAGTACGAAAATGACAGAGAAGGTTTTCATTTACAGCAGAGTACTTGATATAACAGCAAGAAGACTTCTACACGTCCATCATAGAGAAAATCAACTGACAAAAATTATCTTGAAACTTCCTGGCAGGTTAAAACTGTATATCGGATCAGGACCCGAACTTGGAACCTTCCACTACTCAGACATGAGTCACGACCCAAACTCACCTCTTACTAGCCGTCAGTACCTCTCTCCTATGTTTCAAACTTCGCAGATTCCCTGCTGCGAGACTAGAACTTCCAGATGAAAGTCGCATAGAAAAGTCTTAGCTACATTTTAGGAAATATTTCCAGAATTAATCTTTCACTTCAGTGGGGTGTGGCGTGTTCTGAAGCTCTCTAGCAGATTAAAACTGAAACGGTGAGGGCAGGTCACGAATCGTAGCTACATAGTTCAGACGTTAAAAGCGCGTTCAGCGAACGGAATGTTCTGGGTTCGAGAGCAGGCCTAGCACACAGTTTAATCTGACAGAATCGTGGCTGGAGAATGAAATAATCATTCCGAAAACAGTCGTCCTCAAAAGATACCGAATGAAAGTCGAATAGTCCCTAAATGGTGATACTGTTACTCAGAGTTGAATCCGATATCTATTCGTTTGTCGACCTGGAAAAAACGCTCAACAATGTCAAATGGTCCAAGATAATCGAAATTCTAAGAAAAATAGGGTAAGCTATAGAAAACACGGATAATATGGAACATGAACAAGAACCAAGAGGGAACAATAAGACTGGAATACGTGGAACGAAGTGCTCGGATTAAAAAGGATGTAAGACAAGAATGTTGTCTCGCCCCTACCAAGAACGTCGTCTTTCGCCCCTACTGGTCAATCTATACATCGAAGAAGCAATGACAGAAATAAAAGAACAATTCAAGAGTGGGACCAAAGCTCAAATTGAAAGGATATAAACGGTAAGATTCGCTGAGGCCATTGTTATCCTCAATGAAAAAGAAGACGTATTCCATGATCTGATGAATGGAATGAACAGTCTAATAAGTACATAATATGAACCGAGAGTAAACCGAAGAAAGACGAAAGTAACGAGAAGTAGCAGAAATGAGAAACTTAACAGCAGAGTTGGGGATCACGAATCAGACGAAGTTAAGGAATTCTGCCACCTAAGCAGGAAAAAAAAAAAACCTCATGATGGACGGCGCAGGAAGGACATAAAAAGCAGACTAGCACTGCGAAAAAGGACATTCCCAGCCAAGAGAAGTCTACTAGTATGAAACATAGGCCTTAATTTGAGCAACAGGTTTATGAGAAAGTACATTTGGAGCACAGTATTGTATGGGAAAAGCGGAACATAAGAGAATCGAAGCATTTGAGATGTGCTACAGACGGATGTTGAAAATTAAGTGCGCCGTAAAGTAAGGAATGAGGAGGTTCTCCGCAGAATCAGAAAGGACTAATGGAAAACAATGACAGGAATAAGGGATAGGATGATAGAACACCACTTAAGACGTCATGGAGTAACTTATAGAGGATTCAAAACTATAGGTGAAGACAGAGAATGGAATACATCCAGCAAATAATTGAGGCCATAAGTTGCAAGTGCTGCTCTGAGATGAAAAGTTTGGCACATGAGAGAGATTCATGGCGGGCCGCATCAAACCCGTCAGAAGGCTGATGAGAAAAAAAGAATCTACTCGTCTGCTCTGAAACTACAGGATATAAATCCGACTTTTAAAATGGCAGACTGTAATTTTGCTCGGCCACTTATTAATTTTTGAATTTGTGATTAGTTCTACAGTTCATTCGTGTACGTACTCCTTGATATGCAAAAAACAAACGGGAATATTTTTTCCTTGTACATAAATACTGAAGGTAACTAACTGCTTCAGTTTTACTCCGTCCTCTGAACTTTCGTAAAACACTCCCCCCCCCCCTCTACATGTGACTTTACATGGGTTTTTTACGGTCTAAGAACATGGATTAATCTAACATAGCATCTCTGAACATCGTAGGTTTAGCTATTTCAATGCCCGAATTAAAAATATGTGCTACTTAACGAATAGCCAACGGCCTAGCTGCAGCAGTAACACCGGTTCCCTTCAGATTATCAAAGTTAAGCACTGTCGGGCTTTGTTAACAGTTGGATGGGTCACCGTCCGAGTCTGCCAACTGCTGGGGCAAACGGGGTGAATTCAGCCCTTGTGATAGTAGTTGAGGAGCTGCTTGATGGAGAAGTAGAGGCACCGGTCACAAAAACTTGCAAAGGCTGGGAGAACGGTGTGGGTTCGATTCCCGGCGGGGTCAGGGATATTCTCGGCCTCGTGATGACGGTGTTGTGTGCTGTCCTTAGGTTAGTTAGGTTTAAGTAGTTCTGAGTTCTAGGGGACTGATGACCATAGATGTTAAGTCCCATAGTGCTCAGAGCCATTTGAACCAGAACGGTGTGCTGACCACATGCTCTTCCGTATCCGCATACGGTGATTCCTAATGGCTGCGGAAGACACGGCGGCCGGTCGGTACCGCTGGGCTTTCAAGGTTTGTTGGGATAATGTTTGTCTGTTATTTAACAAATGCGCCATCTGTGATCCTTGGCATTCAGGTGCATCACACAAAAACTTTCGAAGAAAATCGAGATAGTCTTCCATTTCCTAACGCTTATAAGAAATAAGTAGGAACATATAAATCAAACTCGTAGCCAATCTCATCCTCGTATTGATGTTTTAATTGCAGGCAGTAAAATTACAAAAACTGTTTAGAAGATACACAAAATAAAATTGCTCCGGAAAACATTTCTTGCATTATAAGATAGGCAACGCAGCCTCCATCATCCGCGTCCACGATGGGTGACGTAAGTTGGGTTGTCCCTTAAGGTTCTATCTTAAGCTGCATGAAATAATTACGCGCCACTTTTACTGTATTTTGCCCACCCTGAACCTAGCACGTCGGGCAATGTCCCGGTGAACACTTTTTCTATCTTCATCAACTTGGGTGAGTTCCATTTACCTTATATCACCTTGGCACACATGTGAAGTTGGCTTCACACGTACCCCACATCTGCTAATCTGAATAATGGTACGCATACAGTTTCCCTTGAAATTTTTTCCGAGTTTTGTGAAGTATAATTCATGGTTGCTAATCGCACAATTTCAGGCACATGACATGGAGACGGTAATTGGCATGGAGACAAAGAAGAAAGTGTAGTAAACTACGCACAGAGCATTGTCATCTGATCTGTTTTCCCTTTCCTGTCAACGAAATCGTACCACACGGAGACCGATGGACCAGTGTGTTGATAAATGGTCTTCAAAAGGCACTTACAGATGAATAAATAAATGTACTACCAGTTCACAGCAGATAACCAAATTTCGTACACTTGGTATAGAGAGATTCGTCGTTTTGTTGCGATTTTGAGACCATCAAATAATCCAAAAGTTAGAGGATATCGTGAATTTATGTGCATGTGATTGTTCTTCCAGTTAATACGATATTTATTCTTTGACTTTTTTTCGAAAAATTCTGTATTTAATAAAATAAAGAACGTGCACTCTTATTCACTTTACACACACAGGGTGATTCATCTGCCCCTATCGCTGTCATTTTATGCAATCCACAGTGTATTTCCTGGCATTCATAAACCACACGCGAAATTTTCATATACCGTCGCTCGCTACGCGCAAACTGTTAGTCCCACAGATAAAATGAACTGAATCTTTTTGTAGGCAGTCAAATGTAGTTAAATTTTGTACCGGGATACGTCTTCTCTAGAAGCCGTAGTTTTGGAGTTATTCAAGAATGAGGTACAAAAGTTATTTTCAAGCGCACCTCCACTCCCATCTTGCCGCCCCCGCCCCCTCAGGATTTCTGGTATATTACTCGTGGCACTCCCTCCTAACACTGTACAAATATTTGTGACTGCACGAATTACTTGCCACACTCGACCTTTCTTTTATCTTCATTGACTGGCATTGTTACGCCACCGGCTTCGTCGCGCATTTAGAAATTGAAAATTGACGTTCGTGTAAATTTTACCAAACAATTTTGTAAATTTTTAACAGAATAAAATAAATCATTACATCGTTATATTCGTCAGGCCTTCTGACTACGAAACTGCTGTGCTTGTAAGGGTTAAGTTTGGACCGAATTGTCAGGGTAATTAGTTTCAGCGTAACGTTAACAAAAGTCGTTTTTCTCTTATTACTGTCAGAGGCACGTTTAAAATAATAATGTTAACGAAATAGCCGTCTGTGCCGGTGGCGTAACAGCCCTATCAACAAAAATAAAAAAAGATCGAATATCGGGAATAGTTCGTGTAGAAGGAAATTTTTGTACCGTGATAGGAGGGAGTGCCACGAACAACATATTAAAAATACTGCCTCGTGAGGGATGAGTGTGGGGTAGCGGTGAGTTTGAGGCTCTCTTCCCTTTTTTTTAATAACTCAAAAACCGTGTCCTCTAACGAAAACGAATCCCAGCACAAAATTTAACTACATTAAATTTCCTATAAAAAGATCCTTAGTTCGCGAGTAGCGGTCGAGAGAATATGAAAATTTTTCGCATGGTTTACGAAGGCAAGCTATAACATTACAGGTTGTTTAAAATGACAGCTGTAGAAGCAGCTAAATCACCCCTTATAAATGGCATTCAAATGAAAACGAGACAGTTGGAAAAGAAAGTAAGTAAACTGTTTATTATTTCAAAACTAAGTTGCCTTAGCTGTTAACACATTTATCTCACTGTGAGATAAGACAGTCAATGTCTCCATGGGAAAATGTTTGCGGTTGAATACGGAACCATGATTGTACCCAGGACCTCTTCGTTCGAAGTAAATCAACGACCACGAATGTCTTTCTTTAGGACTCCAAAAATATGGAAATCGCTTGGGGAGGGATCGGGACTGTGTGGAGTATATATAAAGTATTCTCAGCGAAAGTCTGAAGTGTAGTCGAAACAACCTTGGCAACTTGAGGGCGGGCGTTATCTGCAGCAGAATGTCGTCCATCATCAGTCCTGGAGGTTTGAATTTGATGACGCGCTGCAGTTTTTGCAAAGTTTCTACGTACCATTGTGCGTAAAATGTGGCACAGTGTTCCAGAAAGACAATGAGCAGCTGGTTTGACGGACGGCATCGTTCTGTTGCAGGACAATGTCCGCCCACATGTTACCAAGTTTGTTCCGTCTACGCCCCGGCGTTTCGCTGGGAAGCCTTTACACAACCTCCATATAGTCCCTATCTCTCCCCATGCGGTTTCCATAGTTTTGAAGTCCGAAAGAAAGACATTCGTGGCAACTGATTTGCTTCGGACTAAGAGCTGCTCGCCTGGTTATAATCATGGCCCCGTAGGGCAACAGCAAACTTTTTTCATGAAGGCATTGATTGTCTTGTCTCATAAAGGGATAAATTTATTAACAGTTACGGCAATTACTTTGGAAATAATAAAGTTTGTTTACTTTTTATCATCTGTCTAGTTTTCAATTGACTGCCCCTCATAAGCACGATTAGGGATGATACTGTAGATGAAGACATAATTGCTTGCTATGTCAGAGAAACATAGTTCACTGCGCATAGGAGTGTACTATTCCTGCTCATCGATGTCATGGAATCATTTTCGTTTAACTTTGCCTCCAAATAATGTATTGCGCAAAACTACAGCGAGATCGTAACGGAAGTAACTCTCCATGCTCTATGCTCCACAAATACTAGTCAGAGACTTAGAATGTCGGTGTGCACTACTGTCAGCATTTTGAGCGCCCACGTTCCAGTAGTAAAAGGAAAAATTACGTCCTGTAACTCACAGAACGTAAAAGAGAAAGTCTGGTGTAGGGGCAGAGGCATCGATAATGTTTCATGCCGCTTACCATTCACCAATGGAACAGAAAGAGGGAGATACACTCCGTCTCGCACTTTATGATGGTGGGGTAGGGGTATACAGTAGATGTTCATATTTTGTGAAATTGTATTCGTATTTGTATATTAAATGACTGTTCGCCGTAGTTTTACGCAGATTGTCACTTTTTCCTGAAGCATGCTAGTTACTTGTAACGACTGAAACGAAAGTGATCTTTTCTGCGTAGGTATTCTACAGTAGAACAAAAAAAAACCTCTAGCAAACAGCGTTATAGTGAAATTACTTGATGAAGTCTCAACCAGGGCAAAAATATGTATCTCTTATAATTCCTCTGGAAACGTTACAACATACACAGAACTTCCTCAGTTTTTTGCACTGCGATTTTCGTCTGTTTGGTGCGCTACACGGAAAACTGAAAGATCGCAAATTTTCCATTGAAAGTGACACCAGGAGGGTATCTCATACATTTCCACCGTACTACCAAGAAGGTTCGCGAGGCTGACTCCAGCGTTTTGTTTTAAACACTGGGTTCTTGGTTCAGGACTTGTAAAGTACGTGACTAACAACGTATGTACGTTTAGATTACTTCTTTGGTCCTTTCCACATCCTATAGTAATATAATTCCAATTATTGACACCTTCTAAATATTTATGAAAAATCATGTCACTTCTTTATTGAAACTACCAGTTCTGGTCAAACAGACCGTCCTCAGGCATGAAGAACAACATTAAGTCTACGTCATTCGACTAAACATGATCATTTTATCTAGATCAGCGCCATATATTAATTACATCAAAGTTATAGGAAGGTAGCAAAATATATTTAAGCATTGCACAAAATGCGAGGGCACGCTTGTGTTTCGCCTTGACAGCATTTTGATGTATAAACCGGCTATCTTCCTGAATACTGATCTAGATCTTGATCTAGAAACAAATGATCATGTTTGATCACAAGGCCTATAATTAATGTCGTACTTCATGGCTGAAGATGGTCTGTTGTTTGACCGAAGCTGGAGGTATTAATAAATTGTAATAAATTGTATTAAATAATTGTACCAAACTACGATTTTTCAATAACACTATCCTCCTATTGTAATACCGTTTTCCCTCATTTTCTTTAATACTGACCATTATACATGCTTTCAGGGTAATACTAGAAGAGTCGGCAAAGACTCGCAATTTAGTCTCCTGAAATATCTACATATTCATAAGCTAGGTTCATCATAAAGTGGTCACATCTACATCGTCAACAAATTTGACAGCGTCGTCTGTAGCCTATGTGAAAATAGGAACGTGGTATTTGTTTTCGTCGGTGCTACAGCTCTAGGACATTCTTCATGTTTTATTGTCACATAATGTACTGTAACTGTCATGATCTGATGATTACTGAGTCATGAATTCTGGCTGACAAGTATAAAAAAATTTCAGGTGACTTAATTGCGACTGGGTGTTTTGCTGCATCTGTCTTCTATTCTAGGCTCGTTCTTGTTTATGTAAATAAAGGGATAACTTGGAGTCGGCAGTACTTAACGAGCGATTAACAGGCGTAACTGGAGCTCACTCAGGTGGATGAGACGACGTTAACACTTGCGAGCTATGTCGAGAAAACAAGAGCGCTTCGGGTTGCACTGACCTCCGTTCTGCCGAAGTGGCCGCCACTGCCCAGGAGGATCTCAGGCGCGGCCGTCGTTCCGCACGGCGCAGCACGGGGCGGACACACGCAGCGGAGAGCGGCGAAGCGTGGCGTGGGCGGGCCGGCGCACTACCACCTGCGATCCTGCGCACCGCATGTGAATCTCGCGCGAACCGAGCGAGCGTCACCCGTGGCGGTCGGGCCGCGACTGGCTACCGCGGCGCCCGCGCCCGTGGCAGCCGCTAGTGACAGCAGACAGTCGCCGCGCATGCGCAGAGAGCGCCGCCGCGCGCACCCCCACCCCCTGCGACAACTGTTGCACCCACAATTACACGCAAGTGCCCTCTCGATTTCCGGCCGGGCTGCACCAGCTCGCGCCTGCTTCCATTCCGAACCGCGGCACGTTTACACCCGGACCAACGCGCTAATCTCGTGCAGCGAATGCTTCTCTGTTTCTGACTGATTCCGGCTTAACAACAAGATTAACTTATTGTTAATATTTGAAGCCATTCTTCCTCAAACGCTACTGCAATTATGTTTTCATGTAGATGAGAATAAAGCCTGTTCTACACGTAAAGTTTTGCCGTCAGTCTTGCATGATCGAGCCAGAATCGCCAAATAACACGCTACGTGTGGATGGAAGTTTGACAGTCTCTCATTAACTAAATGAAGTTTGACAAAGACTGACTGGCTCGACCTTTATCTACATGTAAGACTACCGACAGGTCTGTGCATGAAAGCGCTCGTCAGTCTTATCGCTCACACTTAGCGCTGCAGCCTGTGTACTCTCGGTGACGCCAGATGTTCCAGCTTTTATTTTATTCCTTATAGTGGCGAAAGAAAATGATAGGCTTGCGACACGACTGACGAATGTTTCACGTAGTTCACAGAGATGTACTAAAGGTTTCCTTCCATCTAGCAAGTAAAATCTGAGGATTACAGGAACTGAGACAAGAAAAGCAGGCATATGCCATTTTGGTTAATAAGTGCAAGCAAGCTGATCGTGAAGCAACAAAAGCGTAGGTCACCAAAAGGTCTAACTATCGAACAGTTTACGCCAAAGTAACTGCTAAAATAAAAGCGTCCATGATATCTGGAGCTGGAACGGAATAAATTTATATACCTTCTTTGTCGTACTTTGATTTGCTTTCATTCTTGAACGTCGAAGAACACGGTCAGACATAAAAGGTTCTGAAAAGGAGGTAAGTGTTAAAAATTATTTTAATTTTCGTGGCCGACAACCTTTATTTATTGCGTCACTCGTACAAAATTAGGCAATTCAAGGTCCTTGTAGCTTTTGCCAGTCGCTAAGAAGCTTAACGTTCCAATACGGCCGGCCGAAGTGGCCGTGCGGTTAAAGGCGCTGCAGTCTGGAACCGCAAGACCGCTACGGTCGCAGGTTCGAATCCTGCCTCGGGCATGGATGTTTGTGATGTCCTTAGGTTAGTTAGGTTTAACTAGTTCTAAGTTCTAGGGGACTAACGACCTCAGCAGTTGAGCCCCATAGTGCTCAGAGCCATTTGAACCATTTTGTTCCAATAAGTCTCTCCTAGGGACCGATAGCAGCCCCCCCAAGACAATGTCTTCTTCAGTTTCTGGGGTTACAACTGTTTACAGTTTACAGTACTTTTTTATGTCCATACGTAATTAATTGCGCCTATTTTCTGCTTCCTGCTGTAGTTCTCGGAGAAAACTCACATGAAAGAATGCCTTTCTCTCCATTAAGCAATCCTGGGACTATCGTGAACACGTGTAAACTCCGTTTTCTTCTTCAGTTTAAAAGCACATAGCGCAATCATGACTAGCAGTTCTTCCTCCAACACTGTTTCAGAACGGCTGAGCAAAACACTGGTGAAAGTTTGAGTAGTGTAGCTGCGAGATTTGTGTCAGTCTTGGATGACTGTGCAAGACTGACGTCGAAATGTTACATGCAGGCGAGGCTTAAATAAAGGCGAGGGGAAAGACGGAGGTAATTCAATTTTTGTGAAATTCGAAAAAAAGGCGGTTTTAATGTTAAAACGGGGATTACATCAATATATAAGAACGTACAATCGTTTTACTTTACAGATTAAAAAGAATGGGTCCATCGAACCTCGGACTAGCGTTATTGGCATCAGGAGTGTTCCCAGAACGAAGTAATTTCCCAAAACGCAATCAAACGTCTCCCTGTAAGGTGAAAGAAGGGAAATCCAGCGAAACAGGCGTAGTAAACCCATTATAATAACAATTATAATAATGACTAAATGAATTTCTGGTTGTGATAATAAGCGACACTACTCATACGACATATATTTAGCTGCGGTGCAGCTGACTGAAGAATTTCACAGCATCAGGATGGGAAAACGTAATCAGGCTTTGCAAATCTTTATATTTTACCAAGCTTGTTGACAGTATCAACCAGGAAATATGCGATCTGTCATACACTTTCATTTATATTATGGATTGAAAACCCGTGAAGTAGGGATCGCAGGCGAAATCTTCTTTATTTGGATGGATTACTATTTTCGGCTAACAGTGTAGCCATTTTCGGATCATAACACGTACTTGATTGGTGTTGGGGCCATTACGGCTTCACACATCGTTAAAAAACTTTTTTCAAATGACAGCACTCAATCATGGCATAGCTAAAACAGCTTTCCATCGTTCGTGGGCACTGTGAACGATAGTCATAAGACTTACGTAGTTGTTTGAATTCTCCTGCCGCTTGACTTGGCACATTTATCAAGCATGTTCACGTTGTCAACGAGGAGATACGCGATCTGCTGTAAACTTTTTATTTATGTTAGGGGTTGAAAACCCTTGAAGTGAAGATCGCACATGAAATCATCTTTATTTGGACGGATTACTAGTTTCTAATCAAGTATGTTTTATGATTGCTAGTTGGAGCTGGTAATCAACCCAAATAAAGATTTCAAGTGCGATCTTGATTGACTTCATGGGTGAAGGAAGTCTAGAATAAAGAACGGAATTGTTGAGTTAGATTACAGAAGACGATACGTTCCATTGTTTGGCGCGCTCTATTAACTTCTACATCTACGTCTACATATATACTCCGCTAACCACCTAGCGGTGTGTGGCGGAGGGCACAATTCGCGCCAAAATCATATTCCCCCCCCCCCCCCCCCCCCACTGTTCCACTCGCGGATCGCGCGAGGGAAAAACGACTGTCTGAACGCCTCAGTACGAGCTCTTATTTCCATTATCTTTGAATGGTGATCATTGCGCGATTTGAAAGTAGGTGGTAATAATATATGCTCTACATCCTCGGTGAAGATCGGATTTTGGAATTTAGTGAGCAGCCCCTTCCGTTTAGTGCGTCGTCTATCTGCAAGTGTGTTCCATTTCAAACTTTCTATGAGATTTGTAACGCTCTCGCGATGGCTAAATGTTGTTGTTGTTGTGGTCTTCAGTCCTGAGACTGGTTTGATGCAGCTCTCCACGCTACTCTATCCTGTGCAAGCTTCTTCATCTCCCAGTACCTACTGCAACCTACATCCTTCTGAATCTGCTTAGTGTATTCATCTCTTGGTCTCCCTCTACGATTTTTACCCTCCACTCTGCCCTCCAGTACTAAACTGGTGATCCCTTGATGCCTCAGAACATGTCCTACCAACTGATCCCTTCTTCTAGTCAAGTTGTGCCACAAACTTCTCTTCTCCCCAATCCTATTCAATACTTCCTCATTAGTTATGTGATCTACCCACATAATCTTCAGCATTCTTCTGTAGCTTCTATTCTCTTCTTGCCTAAACTATTTATCGTCCATGTTTCACTTGCATACATGGCTACACTCCATACAAATACTTTCAGAAACGACTTCCTGACACTTAAACCTATACTCGATATTAACAAATTTCTCTTCTTCGGAAATGCTTTCCTTGCCATTGCCAGTCTACATTTTATATCCTCTCTACTTCGACCATCATCAGTTATTTTGCTCCCCAAATATCAAAACTCCTTTACTACTTTAAGTGTCGCATTTCCTAATCTAATTCCCTCAGCATCACCCGACTTAATTCGACTACATTCCATTATCCTCGTTTTGCTTTTGTTGATGTTCATCTTATATCCTCCTTTCAAGACACTGTCCATTCCGTTCAACTGCTCTTCCAAGTCCTTTGCTGTCTCTGACAGAATTACCATGTCATCGGCGAACCTCAAAGTTTTTATTTCTTCTCCATGGATTTTAATACCTACTTCGAATTTTTCTTTTGTTTCCTTCACTGCTTGCTCAATATAGAGATTGAATAACATCGGGGAGAGGCTACAAACCTGTCTCACTCCCTTCCCAACCACTACTTCCCTTTGATGTCCCTCGACTCGTATAACTGCCATCTGGTTTCTGTACAAACTGTAAATAGCTTTTCGCTCCCTGTATTTTACCCCTGCCACCTTCAGAATTTGAAAGAGAGTATTCCAGTCAACATTGTCAAAAGCTTTCTTTAAGTCTACAAATGCTAGAAAAGTAGGTTTACCTTTTCCTTAATCTAGCTTCTAAGATAAGTCGTAGGGTCAGTATTGACTCACGTGTTCCGATATTTCTACGGAATCCAAACTGATCTTCCCCGAGGTCGGCTTCTACTAGTTTTTCCATTCGTCTGTAAAGAATTCGTGTTAGTATTTTGCTGCCGTGCCTTATTAAACTGATAGTTCGGTAATTTTCACATCTGTCAACACCTGCTTTCTTTGGGATTGGAATTATTATATTCTTCTTGAAGTCTGAGGGTATTTCGCCTGTCTCATACATCTTGCTCACCAAATGGTAGAGTTTTGTCAGGACTGGCTCTCCCAAGGCTGTCAGTTGTTCTAATGGAATGGTGTCTACTCCCGGAGCTTTGCTTCGACTCAGGTCTTTCAGTGCTCTGTCAAACTCTTCACGCAGTATCATATCTTCCATTTCTTCTTCTTCTACATCCTGTTCCATTTCCATGATATTGTCCTCAAGTACGTCGCCCCTAAATGTACCAGTCACGAATCTTGCCGCTCTTCTTTGGACCTTCTCAATCTCTTAAATCAGACCCAACTGGTAAGAGTCCCATACAGACGAACAATACTCCAAGACTGGACGAAATAACGTATTGTAAGCTATTTCCTTTGCTGAAAGACTGCATCGCTTCAGGATTCTACCAATAAACCTCAATGTAGAGTTCGCCTTACCCGTTGCTTGTGTAATCTGATCATTCCATTTGAGATCATTTCGAATAGTCACACCCAGATACTTGACGGACGTCACCGCTTCCAAAGACTGGGCATTTATTTTGTACTCTTACATTAATGCGGATTTTCGCCTTGTTATATGCAGTAGGTTACACTTACTAATATTGAGAGATAACTGCCAGTCATTACACCACGCATTTATTTTCTGGAAATCCTCATTAATTTGTTCACAACTTTCGTGTGATACTACTTTCCTGTAGACTACAGCATCATCGGCAAACACTCTATGGCCGCTGTCAATACCCCATGAACCAGATGGTTTATGTAAATCGTAAAAAGCAGAGGACCTATTACGCTGCCCTGGGGCACACCTGAAGTTACGCTTGTTTCTGTTGAAGTCACCCCGTTCAGGACGACATACTGCTCCCTGTCTGTCAGAAAACTTTCTATCCAACCGCATATGTCATTGGATAGACCGTAAGCACGCACTTTTTGTAGCAAGCGACACTGCGGAACTGAGTCGAACGCCTTTCGAAAGTCGAGAAATATGGCATCAGCCTGGGAGCCGCTCTCTACAGCCTGTTGTATATCATGCACAAAGAGGTCCAGCTGTGTCTCGCATGACCGCTGTTTCCTAAAACCGTGCTGGTTTCTGCAGATGAGCTTCTCAGAGTCTAGAGAGTTCATTATGTCTGAACACAAAATATGTTCCATCATTCTACAACAAATCGATGTCAATGAAATTGGCCAGTAATTGTGTGCATCCGATTTTCTACCCTTTTTATAAAATTCTATGACCTGTGCCTTCTTCCAGTCCCGTGGAACTTTCCGCTGTTCCAATGATCTCTGATAGATGATGGATAAGAATGGTGCTATATCGTAGCATAGTCAACATAAAATCTTACGGGGATACCGTCCGGGCCAGATGCATTCCTGGCGTCTAAGGATCTTAACTGTTTTATAATCCTAGATACATTAAACACAATGTCAGCCATCCTTTCCTTTGTTCGATAATTGAAAGGGGGAATGGTGCTGTAGTTCTCTACCGTAAACGAGTTTTTGAAAGCTAGGTTTAGAATTTCGGCCTTCTGTTTATCATCATCAGTTACGTTACCCGTACTGTCAGCGAGAGAAGAGAACTTGAACATGACTTTTTGCGACTATTGTTGGTGTTTTGACGCTGTTAAATTTCCCATGTCCGTCTCTGCTGAAGCCTTGAACACATTGTCTTTTGAGATGGGTCAATGTAGTGTTGTTTTGTCCCTGCTTTATTTCAGAGAGGTTTTATGCGTGTTGTTTGAGCCAGTGTTAATTTTACACTTTATCGCCGCGGGTCGGGTGCCCGAGGTCTACCACAGAGTGTGATGTACCGTCTGCCGGCTTGCACCCTGATCTCACACTGGGCCGGTGCCCCATAATTTAGTGATTGTGTTTTAAGGAGGCTCTTGGAGTAAATTGCTTTGCCTGAAATTATTGAAGCATAAAGAGTATATATAAAATGCTGTCTTGATAAGAAAAGATATAGTGCCCGGTGCCAGTAAACTGCTTTTGTAATATAATGTAAAATTTCGATTCTCGCTGTAGGTGAACTTTCCGTAATGTTGCACTGTCTAGAAAAAAATTAATTCGTGCAGCCAGTAACTGGTTTATTGTCAAAATAAAGGAACTTACGAATATTTGTAATATACTGGTGATTTCCGAGCGATAAGGCGTGCCGGTCCCTGGCACGAATCCGCCCGGCGGATTAGTGTCGAGGTCCGGCGTGCCGGCCAGTCTGTGGATGGTTTTTGAGGCAGTTTTTCCATATGCCTCAGCGAATGCAGGCTGGTTCCCCTTATTCTGCCTCAGTTACACTGTGTCGTCGATTGCTGCGAAAACGCTGTCTTCACGTACACCATAATTACTCTACCACGCAAACATCTGGCGTTACACTCGTCTGATGTGTGACGTTCCAGTGGGGAAGGGGGGGGGGGGGGGGGGAGGTCCACTGCATGCCGGACCGCACAATAACCCTGGGTTCGTTGTGGGGCGGCGGTGGGGTGAGTGGACTACTGTAGCCTGTTGTGGGGGTTGTGAACCACTGAGGGCTATGACGGTTGAAGCCTCTTCGTCGTTTCTAGGTCCCCAGTTCAATACAGTACAGTATACTGGTGAATTGTGCTGCTCGAATAAATTTTGTCATGATGTTTAACTTGTTACCTAGTCCTTCCACTACAACCTGTCGATTGTGTCCTCTTATGGATTAACGTCCTCTATAGGCCGTATCAGTCACTTTTTTTCGAAATTGAGTTTTTGCTAGAGCTCGATTCAAACATCATAAGCATCTGTTGAGAGACTAAAACTGGGAAAAAAGCCTAACGAGTTCAGAGCTATTAGCGTTCAAAGCTTTGCTGTATGGGGCAGGAACCAGGTAAGTAAATTTTTCAGGGAAAAGAAGATGGTAAGTCACTAATGACTCATCCTTGAAAGGACAAAAAACCAGAATTCTTACGCAATCTGCCCCCCTCCTACCTTACAGTACATCGGTGGCATGGAAAGACAATAAGAAGGTGAGTGTCAACATTGACTTTTCACTGTCAAATACAGCAGCTAAAAGTCATTCACGTTAAGAGGGACAAATGAAGTGGCATCATTTCAATCTCACTTCCATACTCATGCTTGGTATGGACGTTCAAGAGCTCTATACAAGGTGCCCCAGGAGAAATGGTAAATTTTCAGGGATATGTCAGGAACGATCATTATTCGAACCAAAAAAATTTTGGTACACATTGGCTCTAAAAAGCATACCTTTAGAGCTATGAGCTGTCCATCTTAGATATTACGAAGAAAATCCCTTCTACCCCAAGCTCTTCCCTTTCCATTTTTTAGGGAGGAAATAATGTGAACCAAAACAAGAAACAATTGTTTAGTAAACAAGGGCTCTAAAGTGCATACCTAAAGAGCTATGAGAACTTGTTGAGCAGAAGAGATATGTTGAACAGTAGTGAAGATGAACCTTAGCTCTTTAAGTATGCAGTTTAGAACCCGTGTTTACCAGACTTTTTTTGATTTCTGTCATATCCCTGAATAGTGACCGTTCCTCTTGGCACACCCTGTATATTTTTTGATTCTGTTGATGGTCAAAATATAAACTTTACCATGGTCCCATTCATTCATTTTGTAACTCTCAATCAAATTAGTGACCTGAAGAAGAGCAAAATTGCATTCCCTGTGCATGGCCATGGGAACACATGAAGATTTCAACGAAATGATAGAAGCATCCAGATGTAAGCCAACTCCTTTGATTGTGCTCAGTGTTAATCGAGAAATGGGAAACACCATCTCAAAACACGCTGCTGAATCCCACTTCAAAACTCAGCCTATTGCAGTAATATCATCTGACTTCAGCCACTGCCGTATGCTGAAATATCAAACGATTTATCGCGGGGGAATGCAAACTGGCATCATAAGGACACCAAGACAATGACAACCAATGGCTGGGCTGTCTGAACTGCCACTGTCTGCTTATAAAGGCATGTTTAACATCAAAATTCCTTACTTGTCAATTACAAAATGGCTTTGCACTTATATTTTTGGTGCTATAGAACAGTTGCCGTATTTCAAGATACGAGTACATATCGAATGCAACAAATGGTCTAAAAGACCACAAATATGGTTTTCCAACGACGACGTGTCACATACAAGTCCGACACACGAGGGTTGGAACTTAAATGGTGGCAACTATTTATTCACAACCGATACAAAAGAGTTACATGTTTGCACCTGTTACTGTCCATCAAAATAGTCACCAGCGTTGTGTAAAACCCGTTGCCAGCGATGTGGAAGGCGTAGTGTACCGTTAGCAGAGCCTGTTCTGTTGATGGTGCGAATGGAGTGGTCTACTGCCTGTCGAATCTCTGGATCAGTTCTGAAGCGAATGCCTCGTAGTGGTTCCTTCGTTTTCGGAATCAAATCAAATTCACAAGGACTGAAGTCGGGGAGTATGGTAGATGTTACAATACTTCCCAGTCCCATCGACCCAACAGAGCAGCCACAGCTTGCGCTGTATGCGCCCGCGCATTGTCGTGCAAAATGATGGGTGGGTTGTGCAGAAAGTGTCACCGCTTCTTCCGCAAAGCTGCTCGCAGGTGATGCTCCAAAAACGAACAGTAATACTGTGCATTGAGGGGTCTGCCTTGGAGGAACGTAATTCGTTAGGATAACACCATCACAATCGTACACGATAATCACCATAACTTTACACCCTCCATTCGCACCATGCTCTGGTAACGGGCCTTCCAAGTCGCTGGCAACCGGTTCTACACAACACTGGTGACTACTTTGAAGGACAGTAACAGCTGCAAACATGTAACGCTTTTGTATCGGTTGCGAATAAATAGTTGCCACTATTTACATTCCTACCCTCGTATTTTAACATTTCAGCATCCACTTGAGAATGGCTACAAAGCTGAAATCATGATTGTATAAGTAAATCAACAATGAACTGTCAAATGGCGGAAATTGTTTTCAAACAATTCTATATGACTGTGGTCCCCCAAGTAGGAAAGATCCAAAAATATCCTTTAATCCTTTTTAGATTGCTGTTCTCTCAGTGTCTAAAACAAATTTGTGTATTCTGGGTGCCCAAACTTATCCAACTCTTCCTCGCTTTTTCTGTATTGAATTCCAGTTTGGAATTTATTAATATCGATTCCAGACCAACAATCATGAACACTGGTACAGATCGTTATAGTGGTAACTGTGCTTCTGCAGCCTATCTTTTCCAAGAACGTTTTTAAGGATGGTTTCATTTATGTGATCGCTGCAAGGTAAATACAAGAGGTCCTGCTCTAAAACGTTTTCACTCAAAATGCAAACATCTGTAAAAGTTCCTGTATTTGATGCAGTTGCATCAACATACGACAGTTTCATACACAGCTACAGCCTGATCATTTCCAGTCGCTCACCGCAAAGAAGTCACTCCAAGAAGTTGCTCAGTATCACAGTTTGAAACAATTACAGAAATTGTTTCTACAGTATAGTTAGCCGTCGATGCTGATAGTAATTTACCATCCTATTGGAGCTTAGCAGCCTGCAGAGTCTTATTTTTAAATTGGTTCTTTTTCTTCGCCTTTTCAATAGCTGTTTTTTGGCGAAGTTTCTCTCGGGATTTGTGAATAAAACTACTGCTGACGACAAAATCTTCAGTACCTCGACTTGGCGCTTCGATTGTAGCTGTCAGGATATGAACTGGTTCCCTGTCACTGGCCCTGCGTTTATCAAAGACAGAAAAACTTGGGAGTCGTTACTCGTAGACTATGTTTTTATTTGTGGTGATGTAACTTTGAGACATTCTTTCAAATCGATATTCGTTAAACTTCCTCCAAATCAAGTAATTCCGATTCGACGCTACATAATCTTGGTTTCACTAGTTCAGCAAGGTATTTGGGCAGAAATGATAAGAAAGAGCTAAACAATTACAAGTTAGAAGACATGATGATGACATGATAAAGTCCCATACTCCGTAACAGCCGCGCGGGATTAGCCGAGCGGTCTCAGGCGCTGCAGTCATGGACTGTGCGGCAGGTCACGGCGGAGGTTCGAGTCCTCCCTCGGGCATGGGTGTGTGTGTGTATTTGTCCTTAGGATAATTTAGGTTAAGTAGTGTGTAAGCTTAGGGACTGATGACCTTAGCAGTTAAGTCCCATAAGACTTCACACACATTTGAACATTTGAACTGCGTAACGGAGCATAGGGGACGATGCGGGAGACCCGTACCGCCGTAATAGGCAAGGTCCTAGTGGAGGTGGTTTGCCATTGCCTTCCTCCGACGATAATGGAGATGAATGATGATGATGAAGACGGCACATCAACACCCAGTCATCTCGAGGCATGTGAAAATCCCTGACACCGCCGGGAATCGAACCTTGGACCCAGTGCTCGGGAAACGAGAACGCTACAGTTAGACGACAGAAATACGAGTAAAATTATCATCGCTGAATGAGTACTGGATTTTTAAAAAAATTACAAATGTATGTTAATGTATGTTATACATACATAAATAAATAACTTTCAGAACTGTTGAATTTCATGTTCGTTTCGCTCGCGCCTCTTCCCAGCTGCCTCTGCTGGACCAGATGCTCGTCTCTCATTTTCAGTTAGTTGGTGATCAATTCCATGAATGAACTCTGGCCACCCTTTCAACCATTGGTTGATCAAAAACTGTTCATCTTCTGCAGCAGTAATGGTATTTAAAGCAATAGCAAGTGATACGTTGAAACTTTGATCACATTGCTGAACAATATCCATTTCATTTTGCTTGTGAAAGTCCGACAGTCTTCCAGCATGGTTTTGTGGTTGCCTTGATTGCTGATAGAAACCTTGTAATTTTGCTATGCAGTTTCTTATTTCACGTGTCAGAATTCATGCTTTTATCCCAAAAAACAGCTGCCCAGAGGCCGGTGAGCCACCACTTTACATCCAGTGACGACTCATCATGTTGCGACATGCCTATAAAACATCGTCCATATAATATCTATCTGCATATCACACTGTTGCTTGACCAGCAGTAGGAAGTCTCTTTTATTCTGGACACAGAGCAAATAGGCCGCATGGGATTCGCGCGAAGGATTGGCTTTTAGAGATGGACGTGGCTAGTTTCAACGTTTTACACGAAGGCTGGAGCAGATCTCCACCTTGGCTCCTACAGAGGCCCAGAATCATTTTAGATTTGACGAATAAGAAATGTGGTACTCCCAGTTCTACGTTTCAATATCTGTAAAAACATTTTACATAGACATCACGGTTTCACTGTTGTGTATACAATCCGAACTAGGAATACACGACCAACTATGTTTCCTACAGCGGTGGGGGACGAAAGTGCCACTCTGCTGGGTACCAGAGCACGTGGGAATTTGGGGAAATGAGTGAACAGGCCGACAAAGCCGTTTCTGTTGAATCGGTTAGGTTCAGCTACTTACGCTATTATGGTTATTGCAAATGTTGATGATAACCATATCAGTAAATTAGCCTACTACGCTTATTTTCATTCACTGCTTTCATATGGCATCATATTTTGGGGCAATTCGTCATTAAGAGAGAAAGTATTCATTGTACAAAAGCGTGTAATCAGAATAATAACTCGGGATATACACAGTACCTTCGCAATACATATATTCACTTTTGAAATTTGTCATTAATAACCCATTTCAATTCAAAAATAACAGCCAAGTGCATAACTACAACACTAGAAGAAAGGATCATCTTCACTATTCTGGATTAAATCTCACTTTGGCACAGAAAGGGGTGAATTATGCTACCACAAAAATCTTTGGCCATTTGCCAAATACACTCCTGGAAATTGAAATAAGAACACCGTGAATTCATTGTCCCAGGAAGGGGAAACTTTATTGACACATTCCTGGGGTCAGATACATCACATGATCACACTGACAGAACCACAGGCACATAGACACAGGCAACAGAGCACGCACAATGTCGGCACTAGTACAGTGTATATCCACCTTTCGCAGCAATGCAGGCTGCTATTCTCCCATGGAGACGATCGTAGAGATGCTGGATGTAGTCCTGTGGAACGGCTTGCCATGCTATTTCCACCTGGCGCCTCAGTTGGACCAGCGTTCGTGCTGGACGTGCAGACCGCGTGAGACGACGATTCATCCCGTCCCAAACATTCTCAATGGGGGACAGATCCGGAGATCTTGCTGGCCAGGGTAGTTGACTTACACCTTCTAGAGCACGTTGGGTGGCACGGGATACATGCGGACGTGCATTGTCCTGTTGGAACAGCAAGTTCCCTTGCCGGTCTAGGAATGGTAGATCGATGGGTTCGATGACGGTTTGGATGTACCGTGCACTATTCAGTGTCCCCTCGACGATCACCAGTGGTGTACGGCCAGTGTAGGAGATCGCTCCCCACACCATGATGCCGGGTGTTGGCCCTGTGTGCCTCGGTCGTATGGAGTCCTGATTGTGGCGCTCACCTGCACGGCGCCAAACACGCATACGACCATCATTGGCACCAAGGCAGAAGCGACTCTCATCGCTGAAGACGACACGTCTCCATTCGTCCCTCCATTCACGCCTGTCGCGACACCACTGGAGGCGGGCTGCACGATGTTGGGGCGTGAGCGGAAGACGGCCTAACGGTGTGCGGGACCGTAGCCCAGCTTCATGGAGACGGTTGCGAATGGTCCTCGCCGATACCCCAGGAGCAACAGTGTCCCTAATTTGCTGGGAAGTGGCGGTGCGGTCCCCTACGGCACTGCGTAGGATCCTACGGTCTTGGCGTGCATCCGTGCGTCGCTGCGGTCCGGTCCCAGGTCGACGGGCACGTGCACCTTCCGCCGACCACTGGCGACAACATCGATGTACTGTGGAGACCTCACGCCCCACGTGTTGAGCAATTCGGCGGTACGTCCACCCGGCCTCCCGCATGCCCACTATACGCCCTCGCTCAAAGCCCGTCAACTGCACATACGGTTCACGTCCACGCTGTCGCGGCATGCTACCAGTGTTAAAGACTACGATGGAGCTCCGTATGCCACGGCAAACTGGCTGACACTGACGGCGGCGGTGCACAAATGCTGCGCAGCTAGCGCCATTCGACGACCAACACCGCGGTTCCTGGTGTGTCCGCTGTGCCGTGCGTGTGATCATTGCTTGTACAGCCCTCTCGCAGTGTCCGGAGCAAGTATGGTGGGTATGACACACCGGTGTCAATGTGTTCTTTTTTCCATTTCCAGGAGTGTAGTATTAAAAGTCTGACAGAAAGTCAACCGACAGTTAAAAGCAGATTAAAAGAATTTCTGAGTGACAGTTCCTTCGACTCAATAGATGAAATCTTAGATATGAAGTAGTAACGGTAAAAAAAAAAATTAATTAATTATTTTGTGTAAAGAAAACTTATGTTAAAGTGACACGTTCCACACCACTACGAAATGTCGTATTCATGATGTATGGAACCAGGATTAATGTATGTATGTACACTACTGGCCATTAGAATTGCTACACCACGAAGATGACGTGCTACAGATGCAAAATTTAACCGACAGGAAGAAGATGCTGTGATATGCAAATGATTAGCTTTTCAGAGCATTCACACAAGGTTGGCGCCGGTGGCGACACCTACAATGTGCTGACATGAGGAAAGTTTCCAACCGATTTCTCATACACAAACGGCAGTTGACCGGGGTTGCCTGGTGAAACGTTGTTGTAATGCCTCGTGTAAGGAGGAGAAATGCGTACCATCACGTTTCCGACTTTGATAAAGGTCGGATTGCAGCCTATCGCGATTGCGGATTATCGTATCGCGAACATTGCTGCTCGCGTTGGTCAAGATCCAATGACTGTTAGTAGAATATGGAATCGGTGGGTTCAGGAGGGTAATGCGGAACGCCGTGCTGGATCACAACGGCCTCGTATCACTAGCAGTCGAGATGACAGGCATCAGCCGGCCGGAGTGGCCGTGCGGTTCTGGGCGCTACAGTCTGGAGCCGAGCGACCGCTACGGTAGCAGGTTCGAATCCTGCCTCGGGCATGGATGTGTGTGATGTCCTTAGGTTAGTTAGGTTTAATTAGTTCTACGTTCTAGGCGACTGATGACCTCCGAAGTTAAGTCGCATAGTGCTCAGAGCCATTTGACAAACATCTTATCCACATAGCTGTAACAGATCGTGCAGCTACGTCTCGATCCCTGAGTCAACAGATGGGGACGTTTGCAAGACAACAACCACCTGCACGAACAGTTCGACGACGTTTGCAGCAGCATAGACTATCAGCTCGGAGACCATGGCTGCGGTTACCCTTGACGCTGCATCATGACAGTCGCATCCGTGTTTGGTGACATCGCGGTGAACACACATTGGAAGCGTGTATTCGTCATCGCCATATTGACGTATCACCGGCGAGATGGTATGGGGTGCCATTGGTTACACGTCTCGGTGACCTCTTGCTCGCATTGACGGCGCTTTGAACAGTGGACGTTATATTTCAGATGTGTCACGACCCGTGGCTCTACCCTTCATTCGATCCCTGCTAAAATCTACATTTCAGCAGGATAATGCACGACCGCATGTTGCAGGTCCTGTACGGGCCTTTCTGGATACAGAAAATGTACTACTGCTGCCCCGGCCAGCACATTCTCCAGATCTCTCACCAATTGAAAACTTCTGGTCAATGGTGGCCGAGCAACTGGCTCATCACAATACGCCAGTCACTACTCTTGATGAACTGTGGTATCGTGTTGAAGCTGCATGGGCAGCTGTACCTGTACACGCCGTCCAAGCTCTGTTTTACTCAATGCCCAAGCGTATCAAGACCAGAGGTGGTTGTTCTGGGTAATGATTTTTCAGGATCTATGCACCCAAATTGCGTGAAAATGGAATCACATGTCAGTTCTAGTATAATATATTTGTCCAATGAATACCCGTTTATCATCTGCATTTCTTCTTGGTGTAGCAATTTTAATGGCCAGTAGTGTATGTATGTAGAAGGGCTGCAGGAAATGTATCATTCCATTGATTGCTGCGGTTTCTCTGGTGGGTCGTAGATCCCTGCAGTTGTGGGAGAAGGAGTGGCAGGCAGTGACGGACAATAAGCTGCAGTTAGTGAAGCCAACTATCCGGCCGTGGTGACACTCATGCCGGTCACTCTAGCGAGATGAGGTTGGACGTGACCCGCATCTGCATTGGTCATTGTCCCCTAACACACGGCTTTTTACTCTGGCAAGGGTACCCCTTAGTCTGTAGTACCTGCGGCGTCCAAGTCTGTGCACGCCACATTTTAACTGAACACATTTTACTTCGCGACAAGCGGACAGAAGACAATTTAAGTGTCCTCTTTTTATCTGGTGACGAGACGAGTTTGGTCAATCTTTTAAAATCTTGTGAGGTGTCTGGACTCTACCCTAAGCTTTTAGGCTGGAGATTTTAGTGTGCTGCAGAGTGGCTGGCTCAAACCATTTCCTTCCAGCGATGAGGTATCCGCTGTCTGCTATTAATTCTTTCCACTTCTTTCTCCCTTCCTTGCCGTCATTTATATTGGACAAATGATTTCCGTTGTTTCGTGTGTGGCTGTGTTTGTTCAACTTTTCGGGACTTTTTTTTTACGTTTTTATTCGCAGTTCTCATTTTAGCAATTTTATGATATTCTTCCACACTCGTCCCATAATATTTCAGTATGGGCGCTAAAGACCTTGGTCTCATGAGCCCACAAAACCTTATCATTTTCTCTCCTCGCACAGCTAGTGTAGGTCTTTGACGCGCCGGTAATTCACATACCTGACTGGGTATAAATCACGTACAGATTCACCAAAGCTCAGTTTTACGTCCACTGTGGTTCCCCTTATATGTAAACTATCTTCCGTCTAATATACAACACAATATTGCGGTGTCTGTGTTGTTAAGAACTTCGTTGCAGTGTCTATTTGGACATGCATGGATGTACGAAGAAACAGGCACTAAAATATGTGAAATATATTCGCAGTCCCGAATACGGAAAACTATCGTCTGTATAATGGAATGACGAAGTGAAGATTCGAACCTGGATTACCCGCTTTACGCGAGCTGTTGGCTCATCCGCTTTGGTTATCTATGCACGACTCACTGCCAGACCGAAACTTCCATACGTCGTCGTTCCAGCGTGGCAGTCTGTACTCCTACAAACATTATGTAAGTCCCGTACAGGGGGAGGGGGCACGACGACGACGACACGCTTAAATTGAAAATAGCTATCTGGTTTTGCTGGATAAATACGATATTGCAGTCCCTGTGTCGCATTATATTTCTCAACAACACAGACATTGGAGTATCACATTTACCCGCCGAAACTAGACAGTGATTTTCAATTAAAGTGTGTGTGTGTGTGTGTGTGTGTGTGTGTGTGTGTGTGTGTCCTCCCGTTCGGTGAATTACACAGTGTGTGTATCAGTACATGTTGTGACGCAGGAACGACGACATATGGAAGTTTGGATCTGCACGGGTAGCCTAAGCGATTAAGGCGACCGCTAGCGCAAAGCTGAAAATCCTGGTTTTAGTCCCGGTCCGGCACAAATTTTTCACTGCCGTCATTCCTTTAAAGAGCTAATGGTTGTCCGTATTCGCAACTGCGAGTACATTTCATGTAATATACAACGAACAGAATTAGTTCTGTTTTCGGATGACACTACTATTCTAATCTTCCAACCACACATACAGCAACAAAGGAAATGGTAAACAATATTCTTAAAAGTATGATTGACTGGTTTTCTCACTCTCAATATCAAAAAGAGAGAACATATTCAGTTCTGCACATCTAGAGGTACTTCACCAAAAACAAGTGAGGAAATGATAAACAGAATGAAAACTTCAAAAGTTTTTGTTGTCCACATTGATGAGGATTTAATTTAGAAAAAGCAATTTTTGGAACTCCTAAAACATCTCAATTCAGCCACATTTGAATTTAGAATCAATTCAAATGTTGGGGAGGTACAAAAATCAGTAAGTTACATATACTACATATTTTTATTCAGTAATGTCATACGGAATAATGTTCTGGGGTAAGAATGTCTTCATAGTCAAAAATGTGCTGTACGAATAATATGTGATGCTCACCCGCGATCATCTTGTAGGAGTCTGGCATTTTGACTACTGCTTCGCAGTATATTTGTTCTCTCATAAAGTTTGTTGTAAGTAATCGACCGAAATTGAAAAGGAATAATGATGTATATAACCATTACACTAGAAGAAAACATGGGATTGATTACTCCACATTACAGTTGTCTTTAGCACAAAGAGAGGTATACACAATGCTGCAACCAAAATTTTTGATCACTTAGCCAGAGAAGTAAACTATCTGACAGAGAGCAAAGTAAAATTTGAAAACAAACTGAAAAAGATTCTCCATTACAATTTCTTCTGTTGCGTAGAACAGTTTCGATTGTTGTAATGTAAAAAAGGTAATGGTTAGAAATTACTAACTCACATCTGTATATTAAAAAAAAAAGTTTCTAAATGTACCCATATTTACGAATTAATTTGTGACGTGAATAGGAAATAACTCGTTCCATATCATTACGATTTATCGTGAATGTGATCCATGGAACACTAACTACGTAACTGTAAATCGTGAAAGAAAACCTTTAACATCTGTTTGGAGTTATAGAGCCTTGTAGAGCCCGAATTTCACACAGCTGATTTCTACATTGAATAGTACTAAAGTGAAGATAGCTCAAGTTAAATCAAAAACAATAATGCATTTTCGAGTAAATGCTTATAAGTTATAGTCATTATTTTTACATCTGTAGGCATTCTAACATATTAAAAGTGTATGTGACTGCAAAAAACATTTCTGGGGATAGGGAGCAGTAGCAACAAAGTTGTGATCCCCCTTCCCAGGACCAAACTCCTTATCAGCCCTTTTTTCTCTACAGCTTACACGTATTTTTACTAAGAATTTCGAATATCTTTCACCATTTAAGATTGCCGAACGCTTTTCTTAGTTCGACAAATCGTATGTACATATCAGAGTCAAAACTGTGTCTTTGGTGCCTATACCTATACTAAAACAAACCTGATCGTCAAATAAGAGCTCCTCAATTTGCCTTCGCTTCTGAATATTGCACTGAAGAGCCAGAAAAAAAACGGTACACCAGCCCAATTCGTGTAGGGCCCCCGCGAGCACGAAAAAGTGGCCAACACGATGTGGCATGGACTCGGCTAAAGTCTGAAGTAGTGCTGGAGGAAACTGACACCACGAATCCTGCAGGGCTCTTCATAAATCCGTAAGAGTAACGAGGGGGTGGAGATCTCTTCTGAAAAGCAAACGTTGCAAGGCATATGCTCAATAATGTTCATGTCTGGGGAGTTTGGTGGCCAGCGGAAGTGTTTAAACTCAGAAGAGTGTTTTCCGTCGGAATGCACAATGGACATGAATGGATGCAGGTGATCAGACAGGATGTTTATGTACGTGTCACCTGTCAGAGTCGTATCTAGACGTATCAGGGCTCATATCACTCCAACTGCACACGCCCCACACCCTTACAGAGCCTCCACCAGCTTGAATAGTCCCCTGCTGACACGCCGAGTCCATGGTTCCATGGGGTTGTCTTCATACCCGTACATGTCCATCCGCTCGATACAATTTGTAACAAAACTCGTCCGACCAGGCAACATGTTTCCAGTCATCAACAGTCCAATGACGGTGTCGACGGGCCCAGGCGAGGCGTAAAGCTTTGCGTCGTGCAGTCATCAAGGGTACAAGAGTGGGCCTTCGGCTCCGAAAGCACTTATCGACGGTTCCACAGTCAGAAGCTCTTCTGAAATCCTCCAACAGCCTGTGGTCCTACGCCAGTCTACCTGCCTGGCACCTTCACCTCTGACGAATGTGGAGTCTCCAGCAGTCGTCTTTGAGCAATGCCGAGTCTTGGAGTCTCAATGTGGACGTCCGGAAATTGGGAATTTTGGCCCCGTGCACTGTTCGTGTAATTAGATACCAGCAGTTCCTCGTGGCCCAGTACTTTGGCTCTAGTAACTGCAATTAAGTTTTCGTTTACTGACAGTTCAGAGGCCTTCTGTTTCTCGTCCACTTCAAAGACAGAGACTTAATTCTGAACTATTGCTTGTGATGTGTGAGCTTAAGTTTTAATACCTTTATTTTTATTTATTTATTTACACGTCAAGTTCCGTAGGACCAAACTGAGGAGCAAATCTCCAAGGTCATGGAACATGTCAGTACATTAAATTACAACATAAAAGTAATAACAGATAATAAATGTTGATGGACCTGAAAAAAGTCAGTACATAAGTTTAAATAAACGCTATCAGCAATACAATAAGAATCAGCTTAATTTTTTCAAGGAATTCCTCGACAGAATAGAAGGAGTGACCCATGAGGAAACCCTTCAGTTTCGATTTGACTGCGCGTGGATTACTGGTAAGATTTTTGAATTCGAGTGGCAGTTTATTGAAAATGGATGCAGCAGTATACTGCACATTTTTTTGCACAATAGTTAAGGAAGTCCGATCCAAATGCACGTTTGATTTCTGCCGAGTATTAACCGAGTGAAAGCTGCTTATTCTTGGGGAGAAGCTAATATTGTTAACGAGAAATAACTAAGAAATATATACACTCCTGGAAATTGAAATAAGAACACCGTGAATTCATTGTCCCAGGAAGGGGAAACTTTATTGACACATTCCTGGGGTCAGATACATCACATGATCACACTGACAGAACCACAGGCACATAGACACAGGCAACAGAGCATGCACAATGTCGGCACTAGTACAGTGTATATCCACCTTTCGCAGCGATGCAGGCTGCTATTCTCCCATGGAGACGATCGTAGAGATGCTGGATGTAGTCCTCTGGAACGGCTTGCCATGCCATTTCCACCTGGCGCCTCAGTTGGACCAGCGTTCGTGCTGGACGTGCAGACCGCGTGAGACGACGCTTCATCCAGTCCCAAATATGCTCAATGGGGGACAGATCCGGAGATCTTGCTGGCCAGGGTAATTGACTTACACCTTCTAGAGCACGTTGGGTGGCACGGGATACATGCGGACGTGCATTGTCCTGTTGGAACAGCACGTTCCCTTGCCGGTCTAGGAATGGTAGAACGATGGGTTCGATGACGGTTTGGATGTACCGTGCACTATTCAGTGTCCCCTCGACGATCACCAGTGGTGTACGGCCAGTGTAGGAGATCGCTCCCCACACCATGATGCCGGGTGTTGGCCCTGTGTGCCTCGGTCGTATGCAGTCCTGATTGTGGCGCTCACCTGCACGGCGCCAAACACGCATACGACCATCATTGGCACCAAGGCAGAAGCGACTCTCATCGCTGAAGACGACACGTCTCCATTCGTCCCTCCATTCACGCCTGTCGCGACACCACTGGAGGCGAGCTGCACGATGTTGGGGCGTGAGCGGAAGACGGCCTAACGGTGTGCGGGACCGTAGCCCAGCTTCATGGAGACGGTTGCGAATGGTCCTCGCCGATACCCCAGGAGCAACAGTGTCCCTAATTTGCTGGGAAGTGGCGGTGCGGTCCCCTACGGCACTGCGTAGGATCCTACGGTCTTGGCGTGCATCCGTGCGTCGCTGCGGTCCGGTCCCAGGTCGAGGGGCACGTGCACCTTCCGCCGACCACTGGCGACAACATCGATGTACTGTGGAGACCTCACGCCCCACGTGTTGAGCAATTCGGCGGTACGTCCACCCGGCCTCCCGCATGCCCACTATACGCCCTCGCTCAAAGTCCGTCAACTGCACATACGGTTCACGTCCACGCTGTCGCGGCATGCTACCAGTGTTAAAGACTGCGATGGAGCTCCGTATGCCACGGCAAACTGGCTGACACTGACGGCGGCGGTGCACAAATGCTGCGCAGCTAGCGCCATTCGACGGCCAACACCGCGGTTCCTGGTGTGTCCGCTGTGCCGTGCGTGTGATCATTGCTTGTACAGCCCTCTCGCAGTGTCCGGAGCAAGTATGGTGGGTCTGACACACCGGTGTCAATGTGTTCTTTTTTCCATTTCCAGGAGTGTATATTGAGAGGCCAATGACAAAATACCCATACTCGTGAACAGGAGTCGACAAGAGGTTCGTGAACTTACACCACTTATTGCCCAAACCGCCCGTTTCTGAGCCAAAAATAGCCTTGTAGAATGGGAAGAGTTACCCCAAAATATAATACCATACGACATAAGCGAATGAAAATAAGCGAAGTAGACTAACTTTCGTGTCGAACGATCACTCACTTCTGATACCATTCGAATAGTAAAAATGGCAGTATTAAGTCTTTTAATAAGATCCTGAACGTGGGCTTTCCACGACAGCTTACTATCTATCTGAACACTTAGAAATTTGAACTGTTCATTTTCACTAATTATATGCCCGTTCTGTGAAATTAAAACGTCAGGTTTTGTAGATTTGTGGGTTATAAACTCAAAAAACTGAGTCTTACTGTGATTTAACGTTAATTTGTTTTCTACAAGCCATGAACTGAGGTCATGTACTGCACTATTTGAAACCGAGCCAATGTTGCACACAGCATCATTTACTACCATCAGCAAACAGAAATATTTTAGAGTTACCTGTAATACTAGAGGGCACATCATTTATATAAATAAGTAACAAGAGTGGCCCCAACACTCATGCCTGGGGCACCCCCCACTTGACATACCCCACTGATCACAGCCATTATCAACATTGTGAGTAATGACCTTTTGCTGCCTGTTGCTAAATTAAGAGGTTAACCAAGTGTGAGCTCCTCCCTGTATTCTGTAATGGTCCAACTTCTGGAGCAATATTTTGTGATCAAAACAATCAAATACCTTAGTTAAATGAAAAAATACGACAAGCGTTCGAAACTTTTTGTTTAGCCCATCCAGTACCTCACAGAGAAAAGAGAATATAGTATTTTCAATTGTTAAACGACTTCTAACTGTACATTTGATAGAAAATCGCATGATATAAAATGATCAATTATCCTTACATACACAGCCTTTTCAATAACTTTTGCAAACACTGATGGCGTAGAAATAGGTCTAAAATTATCTACATTATCCACTTCTCCCTTTTTATAAAGCGGCTTTAGTACTGAGTACTTTAATCGCTCAGGAAACTGACCATTCCTAAAGGAAAAATGACAAATATGGCTAAATACAGGCCTAAAATGTGCAGCTCAGTACTTTAATATTCTGCTAGACACTCCATCATAACCATGAGTCCTTAGTCTTCAGTGATTTAATTACTGACTCAGTCTCCCTCTTGTCTGTATCACAGAGGAGTATTTCAGACATCAATCTCGGAAAGGCATTTGCCAAGAAAGTTATATGATTTTCTGTATAAACTAAATTTTTATTTAATTCACCAGCAATGATCAAAAAAAGATTGTTAAATACTGATTTATCAGTAACAGAAATATTTTTACTGCAGACTGACTTTATATCGTCGACCTTATGCTGCTGACCAGACACTTCCTTCACAACTGACGATATTGTTTTAATTTTATACTGTGAATTAGCTATTGTATTTGCGTACCACATACTCTGACTTCCTAATAATATTTTTAAGCACCTTACAATACTGTTTGTAATGGGCTACTGTAGCTTGACTGTGACTACTTCTAACATTTTGATATAATTCCCGCTTTGTTCTACATGATATCCTTATCCCACTAGTCAGCAAACCCGGGCTGCCCATTACTGCTAGTACCCCGTTTAGAACGTTCTAATGGAAAGCAACTCTCAAAGAGCACGAGAACTGTGTTAAGGAAAGCATTGTATTTATAATCAAAATATCCACGGGTGTACTGCCGGTCTACAGTGTCCAACGGGCACAATATTTCGGCGATCATACATGTCGCCATCATCAGTTGAACTGACGGGCTGAGCTCCTGTGAACGTGCCGGCACGGAGATCCGTACGCTATGATTGCTCAGGGGGAACTGGGTTCAGTCGCCTAGAACTTAGAACTAATTAAACCTAACTAACCTAAGGTCATCACACACATCCATGCCCGAGGCAGGATTCGAACCTGCGACTGTAGCGGTCGCTTGGCTCCAGACTGTAGCGCCTAGAACCGCACGGCCACTCCGGCCGGCAAAATTTGTGTATCATGGTCTGAAAGGCCATTCACCCTTACACTAACAGAATGCCCATCTACTAATGAAGAATGAATAAAAATACTGTCTATGGCTGTGCTACTGTTCCCCTGCACCCTAGTTGGAAAAAACACAGTTTGCATCAGATCATATGAATCTACCAACATCCTTTTTCTTGCACAATCATATACAAAATTAATATTGAAGTCACCACATATAACTAGTTTCTGGTACTTACTACAAAGCGAATCAAGAACCCTCTCTAGGTTGAGTCGGAGTTAGGGGACCTATAAACAACAACAATTAGAAAATTAGTTTCACTAAATTGAACTAACTCTGCACAACATTCAAATATCTGTTCAGTGCAGTGTCGTGATACGTCTATGGACTCAAATTGAATACTGTTTTTTATGTACAGAGCCACTCCCCCACCCCACAAGGAACTCCTTGAGAAACAGCCGGCTAATCTGCAGCCTGTTAAAGGTAGCCTCTGAATTGTCAAATTATTTAAGTGGTGCCCTGATATACCAATAATTTCAGAGTCAACATCTATAAGCAGTTCACTAACTTTATCTCTAATACCTCTTATATTTTGATGAAATATGCTAATTTCTTCTCTACTTGGAAACATTACATCCTCTGAAGGTGAGCCCTTAGTTAGAGGGACTTCCTTTAAGCAAGTATACCTATCAGCTGACTTCAATCTAAAAAAGGTGCAGCTCTAACACGTGAAGCACAGTACTTTAATATTCTGCTAGACACTCCATCATAACCATGAGTCCTTATTCTTCAGTTATTTAATTACTGACTCAATCTCCCTCTTGTCTGTATCACAGAGTATTTCAGACATCAATTTCGGAAAAGCATTTGCCAAGAAAGTTATATGATTTCCTGTAGAACAGGAATTTTTCCATGAGTGACACCACCACCACCACCACCACCACCACCTACACTGTCACCTATAAGCTTAGGCAGCCTCCTCTTCCTATACCAATTTAAGTGCAGGCCATGCCTAGTGAAACCCGATCTACTGATAGACCCAACTGGCACCACTGAGATGTGACCCATACCATCTGACATCAGTGCCCTCACCAGCCCCACATTAACGTGCCTAACAGCCACATTAAGGTGAGGCCGATCTTGATGCTGAAACAGCTGCACGAAATGCACATTAGTGCCACCAGTTTGAGTAGCTATTTTAAAGTCACCACCTACATCATATTCCCCCGTCCCTATCGAGCCTGTTCCCTGCTCCACCCACTATCACTACCTGATTCTCCTTCGTAAAATTCTTACATAACTCCCCTATGCTTTCAGTCACCTGAGTCAACCCTGTACTAGGCTTCACAATGCTGGTGACCTGGTACTCACTCCCCAACACTTCCTGCAACTGCTGGCCCACACCTCTACCGTGGGAACTACCTAGCAGCAGAACCTTCTTTCTGCTACACTTTGCAACTAACCTAGGCCTCCTAACTGCTGAGGACTGCTGCAAGTTACCTACAGCTACACGAGGCTCCTCTCCACTCAATTCTGACAGTTGGTCATATCTATTGCATGTACGCAAAGTAAAACTGTCTGAATCCTCTCCCTAGCTGCCTTCTTGCCAACTGCCAGTTCCTATTTCCCACCACCCTTCACCCTCCTCAACCTATCTAGTTCCCCCTTTGGCATTGTAACTGCACCTGAAGGGCACAGAACTTATGCTCCTCTATCAACTTATTTCTACTACAGATTCTGGATTCTCAGGAGAGGATCTCACTAAAATGACCACTGGCTTCCCCACTGCATTCCCCCCCAATGAAAAGACTTTGAACAAATCCCACACCATAACCCAAAACTCACAAATCTACGACAGAGCCCACACCTCTCACTCATGGTAAAATTTTACAGTTACTGAAAAAAGCTATACGTCTATGTTACTAAAGTTCAGTTACACCAGTAGAACTTTTTAAGAACCAACAATAATGGTCTCGAAATTCTCAGCCTACTAAGAAAGCAACTAGTCGTATTAATACTATTACACCACAGCTAATACTAATACGAACAAAACTTCACAAAATTATTAGCTAAAACCAAAACGTTCAAACGGCCACTGTAACACTAAGCGAAGTTAAAACACTGAATGAAAATGTCATTGAAATATTCCACAAGAAACAATAATAAATATCAGCTGAAAATTAAAGCACGAAATCTACTAAACGACTTCAACGCACAGAAAACTAAAAAACACAGCGAGCGAACGATTACAAAAGTTTATTAAGTCGTTATTTCGCCACAAATGGCACGTAACACCGCTGAAATCTATTAAATTTAATAACTGTATTACAGAGTACAAATAAGTTTGTCAGTATTTAGCTTTATAGCCGCTACACCTGCAGTGCACGCCGCAAAATGTAAACACACTGCTGAGGCGCGAGGCTTAGACAAACGACGCAAGCACACTCACGAATAATAGACCACTCGAGTCAATAACACAGGAAGAAAGACTGAGATCAATGAAAACCCACTAATAAGTTACTTTTACAGTAAATATTAACACAAATAAGCTTTAAAATAAGTAAATGAAGTTTAAAATATTAACCAGCAATTTCAACAGCAGTGCAGCACACGTGACGTCACGTCCATTGAAGTAAACTGCCAAGCTACGCTCGATTTAACCGTGGAAGGATCGTGGACACAAACCAAGAGGAAAAACAAAAACTGCATACATTTTTTGACAATACATTACAAATAAATTTTTAAGTTACAACAAATAAATTTACCATATCATAGCTTGAACGATTTACAACAAATTCAAATGGTACTGGCGTTGCAGATGAAACAGACGGCTAGCTTCCGTAATGAAACGACGCCTACTACTTTCCTGACAGCTGCCTTCACAAACATATTGAGATAAATGCAAAAGACACTCATATAAAAACATTGTAGAACGTGGCGCTAACAGATGAAACTGTCAGTAAAGCCGTAGTTCAAAAACCAGGAAACTGCTTTAAACGGATGAAAACATACTCGGCTAATCTTGCCGTTATAACAAAACTGCAATTAATAACACTTAGTAATCAGCAAATGAACCACATAATCTTTACTAAAGGAAATGCGGCAAAAAAGCCGTGGCTTTAAGAATTAAAATCCTTTAAACAGGAAAATCCTGAGAAAGGTTTCTCTAAAAAAAGATTTTAAAAATCTAAGGTTAAACAAATTTAAATCTATTAGCACTTATTCTCGGCTCACAATAATCAGCCAATCCATGTCAATCAGAAGCTACAGCTCAGCTACAATCTCTCAAAAAAATGGTTCAAAGGGCTCTGAGCACTATGGGACTTAACATCTGAGGTCATCAGTCCCCTAGAACTTAGAACTACTTAAACCTAACTAACCTAAGGACATCACACACATCCATGTCCGAGGCAGGATTCGAACCTGCGACCGTAGCGGTCGCGCGTTTCCAGACTGAAGCGCCTAGAACCGCTCGGCCACACCGGCCGGCCTAGAATCTCTCAGGAAGACTTACTTCAAAACACAATCAATAAGCAATTTACTTCTCTTCACCGTGAGTGGCGGTTACAGGAAAATTAACATTACTAGGTTAAGTGAGCCAGCAAATGAACCGTTTAAAGCATTACATTAAACAAACTACGTACTGAAACACGGAGCGGTTTTTCTGCCACCTTAAAGCATAGGCAAAATTCCACAAGCAAACTGTTTACATGCATAAGTACATAACAGTTCATCATTTCGTGCACTGAAGTGTTGGTTGTTCTCATCCATAAAAATCCATCAGTGATGTATCGGAAAGCAGGCACCAACTAGCAGAGGCAGCTCCGTCTTACATGCACTGTGTCGATCACCAGGCAACAACGTGTCCATCTGCTAGAGCAATGCCGCATAGCCCGCACTAGCTATTCCCTCTGACTAGACAGAGAAGGCATAGTCCCTCGTAAATAACACACTCAAAGACTCCTCCCTCAGCCCAGCCGCGTGGGATCTTTCATCCAGACTCACGCAACTTGGTCGCCTTCTAGCGAGGCGCCGGGGTGGCGCTGCCTCGAGCACAGCTGCAGATCTTTACCTAACGATAGCAGAGCGACTCATTGTGTAATTATACTTCGAAGAAGGATAACTGAAGTTGTTTTATTTTTATTTCAGTAAACTTGATTTTCATTGTCTACCTCGGCTGTAGTTTCTGTAAACTGAATCTGGTGTAGGCCACTTCGGTTGGCAACGAGTATTTTTTTTTTCTGTAGACTTTCTTCGCAGTTGTGCTAGGCCCGAGGTAAATGGTGCTTCTTTATTTGTTTTCAGAGATTTTGAAGCAGTAATGTTTGCTCTTTGGATGTAGCACTTCAAGTCTGCTGCTTACGAAACATACAACAGCCTCATTAGCTGGGGTGAGAAAGATGGCTGCCATCACCACCGGAAACCTCCACGCAGTTGTCATTTATCAACTCGTTGGTAAATGAATTCCGAGGGGCACCCCCACCATTCCAGACGGTGCACAAGAAGGTAGAGCCATGCACCAACTAAAAAATGGCTCTGAGCACTATGGGACTTAACATCTGAGGTCGTCAGTCCCCTAGAACATAGAACTACTTAAACCCAACTAACCTAAGGACATCACACACATCCATGCCCGAGGCAGGATTCGAACCTGAAACCGTAACGGTCGCGCGGCTCCAGACTGAAGCGCCTAGAACAGCTTGGCTACACCGGCCAGCATGGACCAACTAATCGCCCTCCTTTAACAGCACTTCATTGTCCGTGGGATCTCAGATGATGTTTTTTATCAGTAAGGTCTTTTTTACCAATGCAAGAGCAGAAATCATTTTAGGAGCAGCTCAATCCTGAGGCCGAACCTCATACTTTGCGTTATGAATGTTTAAAATTCTGTTTGTTGGACTACTTTGACACCCAAGTGCACGTGGCAATTGCCTGCCACGAGTTTTTAGCTGCTGTTAACAAACAGGGAGTCATGCGGAGAATGGGTAACACACCTTTTCAAGCCTTTCTAGCCTTTCCAGTGTTCTAATCGTCCGTGCAAACAGTCTTGCTCGGAATCCCTAGTTAGGGGTAGTATCCTGGTTCACTCTCCAGATGAAGGCCACTGGAAAACCTCTTAAAGCTCAATGACCCATCTTTAGCTACATGCCTCCCTGTGATCCAAGCTTTTGAAAGGTTCATCATTTTATCGGCAACCCCACAGGACCTGTCGCGGGTGTTTGCCACTCATCCAACTCGCCAGATCTAGACTCACCACAGACCCCAAGTCAGCCTGCTTTGCTGGCCAACACTCCTCTGGTAAAGACGCGGTGGATGGATGTCACACCCAACAATTACCTTAATGCAGTAATTGTTTTGTAACACACCAGCACCAGCGATGCTACTTTCATAGGGCAAAATGCACCGCCTGTGGAACAAATGGACATAAAGCTGAAGTGTGCCGATCTTCCTTGATGACGACATTGACTGCCTCTATAGTCTTGATGTTTTCCATTTCCAGGTCGTCCTTTCTGACAGGTTATTAGCACTGGAAGTGGTTGTCCATGCCGTCCCAGCTATTTTTGACCTGATACTAGATCCTCATCCACCATTATAGATTGGGAGTTGTATCACTGTCTGGGCCTCCCTACACTTAACCTCTTTCTAAGCACCTGAAAGACTGCAGTAACGACACCATCAAGGTAAAGGGTTTGTTCAGTGCTCGGGTTCAATACAAAGCAGCGTCCCTGTCAGCCTGCATCCTCGTGTCGATGTGACGGTAGCCAAGAGCATTTTGGGTCTTGCTCTGTTCAATGCCCTTTGTTTAGAAGCCCACAACTGAATAAAACGCATACAACCATTCATTCTAGGTTCTCACCTGTGAGACCTTTGTTCAAATTACTCCTTGATGTTCTCACTTCCATAAATCAGAGTTACCAATTTCACGTCCCTTTACTGCCATCGGCGACGTCCATGGTTTTTGAGGCACAAAATGTTCCTTTTGCTCTGTGCAACAAGCTTCGCCTCGAGCAGCAATGTTTACAGAAAGAAGGAATTCTGACACTCGTTACAAACACACATAATGTGATCACTGAAAAACTTAACGGATCATTGAGGATTTGTGGAGATTGTAAGTCAACTATCAATTGCCAGTCCATCATCGACACATACCCTATTCCTAAACTGGAGGATATCATGGCGTGCCTTGCTGGAGGCAAAGCAGTTTCAAAAAGTGAACTACAGGATGCTTACTTGCAGCTCCCCTTGGATGAAGCTTCTTGGTCATCAACACGACATTTGGTCTTTATCGGTATAATCGCCTGCCATTCACCGCTACCAGTGTACTGGCCATATCCCAACTCTACTTGTAACACCTCACATGGAATGTTCTTGGGACAGCACGGTATTTGGACGACATCATTGTCACTGGCAGGATCTGGCAACCAATTTTGACTTCAAAGTCCTCCAGTGGGCTAAATTGATACACAGTAAGGACAAATGCTGTCTCTTCTACATCTACATCCATACTTCGCAAGCCAACTGGCGGTGTGTGGCAGAGGGTACTTTGAGTACCTCTATCGGTTCTCCCTTCTATTCCAGTCTCGTATTGTCCGTGGAAAGAAAGATTGTCGGTACGCCTCTGTGTGGGCTCTAATCTTTCTCATTTTATCCTCATGGTCTCTTCGCGAGATATACGAAGGAGGGAGCAATATACTGCTTGACTCCTCGGTGAAGGTATCTTCTCGAAACTTCAACAAAAGCCCGTACCGAGCTACTGAGCGTCTCTCGTGCAAAGTCTTCCACTGGAGTTTATCTATCATCTTCGTAACCCTTTCGCGATTACCAAATGATCCTGTAACGAAGCGTGCTGCTCTCCGTTGGATCTTCTCTATCTCCTCTATCAACCCTACCTGGTACGGATCCCACACTGGTGAGCAATATTCAAGCAGTGGGCGAACAAGTGTACTGTAACCTACTTCCTTTGTTTTCAGATTGCATTTCCTTAGGACTCTTCCAATGAATCTCAGTCTGGCATCTGCTTTACCGACGATCAACTTTATATGACCATTCCATATTAAATCACTCCTAATGCCTGCTCCCAGATAATTTATGGAATTAACTGCTTCCAGTTGCTGACCTGTTATATTGTAGCTAAATGATAAAGGATCTTTCTTTCTATGTATTCGCAGCACATTACACTTGCCTACATTGAGATTCAATTGCCATTCCCTGCACCATGCGTCAATTCGTTGCAAGTCCTCCTGCATTTCAGTACAATTTTCCATTGTTACAACCTCTCGATATACCACAGCATCATCCGCAAAAAGCCTCAGTGAACTTCCGATGTTATCCACAAGGTCATTTATATATAATGCGAATAGCAACGGTCCTACGACACTCCCCTGCGGCACACCTGAAATCACTCTTACTTCGGAAGAGTTCTCCCCATTTAGAATGACATGCTGCGTTCTGTTATCTACGAACTCTTTAATCCAATCTCACAATTGGTCTGATAGTCCATATGCTTCATTCGACGACTGTGGGGAACTGTACTGAACGCCTTGCGGAAGTCAAGAAACACAGCATCTACTTGGGAACCCGTGTCTATGGCCCTCTGAGTCTCGTGGACGAATAGCTCGAGGTGGGTTTCACACGATCGTCTTTTTCGAAACCCATGCTGATTCATACAGAGTAGATTTCTAGTCTCCAGAAAAGTCATTGTACTCGAACATAACATGTGTTTCAAAATTCTACAACTGATCGACGTTAGAGATATAGGTCTATAGTTCTGCACATCTGTTCGACGTCCCTTCTTAAAAACGGGAATGACCTGTGCCCTTTTCCAATCCTTTGGAACGCTACACTCTTCTAGAGACCTACGGTACACCGCTTCAAGAAGGGGGGAAAGTTCCTTCATGCTCCAAGTGGAATATCCGGGACACGTTTCCAGTGCATCAGAGATACGCCCCACTCTGCTCCACATCGAAACCATACAAAACCTACCAGCCTCCACAGATGCCAAACAACACAACTCCTTGTTATGTCAACTGTACTATTAACCGAAAATTCATTCTTCGTGTGGCAGCTATCGCCAAACACTACATCGGCTGCTGTACAAGAATATCAAATGAAAATGGTCCTCTGCTTGCAACAAGAATTCTCGAGACCTCAAACAGTCTCTAATTTGTTGATTGTGACTCATGGCGTATGATTTTTCCAAGCCCCTGTCAGTGGCACAGATGCATTGAACTTCAGCTTGAGGTCATTCTTTCTCACAAAGTCGACAGAGTTCAATGTCCAATTGATTTTATTTCAAAGGTATTATTGCAGGAACAGTGAAATTACAGTGAAACCGAAAAAGAAGCCTTAACAATCAGTTTTGCACTGAAGAAATTTCATCATAATGTGTATGAACGACGATTTATCCTGTTAACGGACAATAAGCCTCTGTTACTATTGTTCAACTCCCATGCTAATGTTCCGACCACGACCACCCAGCGCCTGCAGAGATTGGCAGTGTTCGTCTCAGGCTATCACTATGACTCCCATTATTGTTCCCCAGCGTAGCACGTCAACGTGGAAATTCTATCGTGACTCCAGTGGGGCAAAACCCGAGTTTGCTGCAGCTTTTGAACTACCAAGGCAACCATGGCCTGCCCACCCACTGACCCTGCAATCATTGCCCAACGATCGCCAGAGGCCCAAGACCTCTGAGAAGCCACGAGAGTGGTGACTTACAGTTGGCCGACAGATCCAAGACTCTTGAATGTACAGACATCAGGCCAACTGGTACTGCGCACATGAATTGTTCACTCTAAAACCCGCAGGACAGGAAAAGTAGTAGGAATTGTGGAACGGGGCCAGAATGAGCGGCTGTCAGTTACACTCCAAACATAACACTTTATTTAGTTGTCCAAACATTACAGCGCAACTTCTAAGCCTAACTATCGACAGAATATGTCTTTAATTCTAAAACGGCTGAAGGCCAATGAATTAAGTGCAACTGCTATAATTCCTTTTTTTTTTTTTAGACAGAAGGCTTTAGGCCTTAACCTTAAATAGTACTTAAGGCCAAGCGATGTAATACTATCAGATAGATTAGGTATTTTAAAAGTGGCTGAAGGCCGATAAATTTAAAACAACATAACTACAATAACCTTTCAATAGGCAGGAGGCCAAAGCTTTATGACCAATAAGAAACCTTACTCCAAAACGGCTGAAGGCCTTTGTTAAAAAAAACTGCAACCAATTTTCCAAGGCAGAAGGCCCAAAGTTTTTAACCTTAAACAGTATTTAAGCCCAAGAGATGTAAGACTTGATAAGTAAGAACCCAAAATTTTAAAGCAGCTGAAGGCCCACCATTTTAAGAACAATACAACTATGATAAATTTTCAACAGGCACAGTCCACAGCTTTATCTTGGGAGAATGCAATACTTGATAAGTAAGAACGTTAAAACTTAAAGCGATTGAGGGCCCAAGCTTTTTAAAAAAACAATACAACTACAATAAATTCTAAACGGGCAGAAAGCCCACAGCTTTATCTTGCAAAAGGTAATCTTGATAAGTAGGATCCTTAAAACTTAAAGCGGCTGAAGGTCGATGCTTTTAGAAACAATACACTACAATAAACTTTCAACAGGCAGAAAGCCCACAGCTTTATCTTCCAAGGGTAATACTTGATAAGTAAGATCCTTAAACTTAAGCGGCTGAAGGCCGATGCTTTAAAACAATACAACAAATTTTCAACAGGCAGAAAGCCCACAGCTTTATCTTCCAAAGGTAATAATTGATAAGTAAGATCCTTAAAACTTAAAGTGGCTGAAGGCCGAGGCTTTAAAACAATACAAGAAGGTCCAAGCATTATCTTCAGACAGTGTAAGACTTGCCCAATTTAGAAAAACTTACTTTTAAAATGGCTCAAGGCCTTTGATTTTAAAAACACAATTACAAGCACACAAATTCCAACCATCGGCTATGAGCCATTAAAAATACACAATTAAACGCCAACAAGAAAGGCAGTATAGGCAACGGCGCTCAGAAATTTCCAGTGGGCTCGGTCTGCTCTTGAAATCTTAACGTTCACTTACGTGAGACAAGCAGTCGCCCAAGCTATATTCGATCTGCCGGCAACACAACCAAGAGACGGTCAGGGACCCACCGACAAGACGACTTGCTAACCACCGACCAGTATACGAGAATTCCAAAGCCAAAACGTTACAGACATAGCCGCCTACAACCAAAAGTACGTTAAGCTGTCAAAAACTACACACCATGTTGGACAGCGACAACAGGTGAGGCAAGGACACTGCCTGAATTTACGTCAGCGACCAGGGCAGGTAACCGGAACACTAACGGCCACAAGGCAGAAAATTCCGCTGGTGCACTTGAATTTCAAACGGACAACTTTAGTTAATTTCACCACATGGCGGCTAAATCTTCACCCACTCGAACACTCGCTGTTTTTTTTTTCCAGGAATACCGCCGACCAAGAGGACAACATGATCAGACATGGCTTCGGTAATTAAATCACCACGATACTTTCATGTCCTGGGTTGGTGACCCACAAACCTCGTAGCACTCGGAACAGATCCCACACGCTCCGACACTGCATAGAGACTGCCAGCAGGCCCGGCCGACTGCGCCGTGTGGAGACTTGCTTGCTGATCTGCTCCAAACGACCGACTCACTGCCAGTACGCCGACAACATTTAAAACAAGTTGTCAGTGGAAATGACACCAACTACACACACAGTTTGACAAACACTCGCACGAAGACTTGAACGACACTCAGCAGTGGATGTGCAATCACAAAGACAAATCGGCAGTCGATACACACACACATCCAACCCATAAGCGATCGGCAAGCCAATTCACGTCGTCCAGTAGGACGGCCATCTGACAATCCACGAAGACCGTCCCCGGCTCAAGTAATGCGTGGCGGCAACGGTCGGGTGAGCCAAGGGCATCCAGACCTCACTGCTGCTCCAACCCGACTAAACTAGTGCCGCGTTCCAACTCCACGACTGGCAGGTCCGAACTGCACTCCTGGCACGTTCCAACAGACTCCATGACAGACGACAACCGGGGAGTAATAGGGAAGTAATAGCAGTGCAGCAAAGATAACACGTGAGGGCTATATCGATAGGCGCTGCTGCTGCTGCTGCTGCCGCTGACAGGCAGACGAAGCAGCAACTCAGTGACAACAGAAATTGAAACTAACATAATGAGGTGGCAACACGAAAAAAAAAACAGGATGTAAAATAAGACGGTACGAAACAAGATATGTAAATGTAAATTGCGTCTTATGAGGTCGTATCAAGGATCGGAAATAACCAGCAAAAGCTGATGAAAGCATCCACACAATCCTGTATAAACCTATTCGTGACGCGTAACCTCTACCTAGGTGGTGTCACAATTCCAGAAACTAACAGTCCTTTGTGTGGACTCATAGTTGGCTTAGCTACTGCACGGACCTCGCAAGACTGTACCCACTCCCTAATCTCCTTATCCATGCCCTGCCAGACGAAATTCTCGCGAATCTTTATCCAGGTTTTAAATATTTCTAAATAGTCACCGACGTGACTCGTTGTAATATTTACATATTAAGACTACTGCTTCAGGGGGTAAAATTTGTTTATCCCGTTTACTTTCCTGGGCTGGACAACACAAAAAATTTCCGTTTAAAGGATAGAAATTTGGTCTGTTCAGTTAATGTTACTCTTGGATGTTTGTCTTAAAATTAAATTCATTAGTGTTTTTAGAAACGTGAATGAATTCATTATGGGTTTGTACCTTTCCACTCAACACCAGCTCCCTACGCCGCACCCTTTCTCCGCCACCCTTAGTCTTCTCCTTAATTTCCTTTAATCTAACATCAGATTCATGGTGTTTCACAATGTCCTTAAACAACCCCGGAAGATGGGTGAGTACAGCGGCAATGAATTCTGCTTCACACTGATTGTTTCTTTCAAGGTCTATCCATAAGATGGTTCACTATCGTAAGGCTGTCAGGAGTAACATTATCCCCTATGCATATATGACAAACTGAAAGATGGAGATCCAAATTGCCCATCTAGCAATACAATCCGCTCGCCCTGGTCTTCGCGAGATCCGAGGGTATTTCGCCCGTCTCATAGTTCTTGCACATCAGATGGACGAGTTTTGTCATGGCTGGCTCTCCCAAAGCTAACAGTAGTTCTGACGGTATTTCGTCTACTCCCAGAGCCTTCTTTCAACTTACGTCTTTCCTTGCTCTACGAAATTCTTCTCGCAATCTCCCATCTCATTTTCAATTACTTCCAGTTCTAGAATATTGCCTTCAAGTTCATCCCTCTTGTACAGACCCTCTATATACTCCTCCCACCTTTCAGCTTTCCCTTCTTTGCTTAGCTTTGGTTTTCCAACTGAGCTCTTGATATTCATACAGCAGCTTCTCTTTGCTCCAAATGCCTCTTTAATTTTACTGTATGCGGTATCTATATTTCCTCTAGTGATATATACTTCTATATTCTTACAGTTGTCCTCTAGCTATTCCTGCTTATCCATTTTGCACTTCCTGTCGATCTCATTTTTTAGACGTTTGTATTCCCTTTCGCCTGTTTCATTTTCTGTATTTATATTTTCTCCTTTCATCAGTTAAATTCAATACATCTTTTGTCATCCAAGTGTTTCTACTAGGCCTTGTCTTTTTTACCTATTTGAGAATCTGTCCTTCACTATTTCATTTCTGACGTAATATGCCTTGTAAATCCGCGAATGACTGGACTTGTCACAAACAGCAACCTTGACCTATCCTCCGTACTTTTCCCTTCGAGAATATTATTGACAAGCTCTGTTTCACTATACGGCAAACATAACGCTTACACTGTGCGGCTGATATCCCACACATATCGTTCTAATGGCTCCCCGTTTTGTTGTATCTGCCAGTAGTACTTTTGTACTAATTTGTGCACTCTTGTGGGTGTATATGAAGGGCTTATTTCAATAGTGGGACAAGTCCATTTTTGTTCATTCTGAGATACAGAGTCTTAAAGTTACATGAGCGCTGAAAAATCTGCAGTTGAGATACCAGAAATATTCAAGCATATGCTTCTTGCTAGAGATGAACCTTTCTTTCTGTTTGATTGGACCATTAGTGTCGGAAGCATTATAGACAGAAAAATGGAGGTAATGGACTTGTACCACTATTGAAATAAGCCCTTCATATATGGCTTACACAAATACTTCCGATATTCACTAATGATATGCAGCACTGCTGTAGCTGTATTGGCATACTCCATTAACAGCGCTGTACACGTTAGATATAGCAACTTATGAACTGCTGTTCTCTCAAGCCACAATATTCATCTTGGTCTTGTAATTCGACAAGGAGCCACAACAACTGCTGAATCTGTGCTAAAGCGTGGACCGACAATTTTCTGCTCCCTTGTAACAACCCAAGTAAAGGATTAGGTAACTGAGCAAACAAGTCACTGCACTCTCGATCTGTTATGCCCCCTTGGCTCACCTCCCTATCAGACTACCGTGTTCAGGTTTCCTTCCAATAGTATCTGATCGCTTCACTTCTCATTTCACCCCTTGCCACTGTTCGCGGGGCTCCCCCATTCGGAAGTTCGAGTCCTCCCTCGGGCATGGGTGTGTGCGTTTTCCTTAGCGTAGGTTAGTTTAAGTTAGATTAAGTAGTGTGTAAGCCTAGGGACCGATGACCTCAGCAGTTTGGTTCCATGGGAACGTACCACAAATTTCCAAATTTTCTCATTTCCCTCCTAGACTGGGGCTGACATTTCCTCAATAAGTACGTTCCAAGACGGCAGAGATTTGTTCCTGTAACTTGTGTATCTGTTTCCTCATTCGCTCACTCCCTTTGATACAACGCAGTTCGCTGGACCTATTCAAATAAAGCGTTATTTGGGCCTTCAAAAGCCTTACTTGCGCACGGGAGGATTCCTCTAGTTCAAATTCAATTGGCTCTAAGCACTATGGGACTTAACATCTGAGGTCATCAGTCCCCTAGGCTTAGAATTACTTAAACCTAAGTACATCACACACATCCATGCCCAAGGCAGGATTCAACCTGCGACCGTAGCAGCAGAAAGGGCCCAGGCTGAAGCGCCTCGAACCGCTCGGCCACAGCGGCCGGCTCCTCTAGTTCAAAAAAAGACACAACCGATAGTATTTCTGCTACAACTGATTCAGTTATGCCTACAGCCACACTCACTTGAATCGGATGCGTCGGTGTTATGACAAGAGGATGGTGCAATAGTTCCTTCAACATCTACAGCTGGTCGGTCATCTGCAACCCAAGGGTCTCGCACCTCCTAATTCTAAGTTATTCTTTCCTCAGGTCGCTGACACCAGGCACCTCTCTGTCAGTCATCCTAAAATGAACAAATCACAACTAACACATATGTTCCAAAATATTCTAAAGAGAATAATCTAATAAATAAAAATTACCCATAAGCAAAAGCTACCACACTCTATTACCATTGTGTACCAGTGCTTAGAGAAAGTGAAAGGGATGGTTGACTATGAAGGTCATTCTTAGATACTTTTATTAAAACAAAAAAAAGGCCAATTATTTTCAGGTGTAGTTCCTGAATGCAAGATACCTGAGAAGGCCCAACGCCCGCCTTTAACAGTAATTTTAAAATTAAATCAATGATTAGCCTCAACGGCCACCTTTAAACAATAAGCTCTGGGTTTCCCTCGAAAATACCAAAAAAAATTAAAACTGTGTAAATGATTAAACTGAATGGCCACCTAAAAGAAACAGCAAGTTCAAGGATTGTCCACTATTTATCGAGAAAATTAAGAATTGAATTTAATGACAAAGCACACAAAGCGTTAGCCACTGATCATTAAAATTTTGGCAGTTTAGAGTCAAATGATTGGGCGTTACGCCCTCCTTAAGAGAAGTTTCTGATCAAGACCGGTGAAGAAATGCATTATTTTAAATCATTTGCATCCCTGAAGTATACCGATTATGCCAGATAAAGAATTTTTTATTGTGGAAGTATTTTAGAAGTTACATAGTGTTGAATGCAACCGTGCACCGACCGAAATATAGGTAACTGCGCTCGATGAATTAGTTGAAGAAAAGACTTGGCCAGTATACGAATTTCCGTCCAATGAATATTTTCTTAAAAGATGCATCGGTGCCAACACACGAGAGCTTCAACGCGTGCTTTGGATACTAGTACCGAAACACCTTCATTGCAGGGCAAAACCGGTTGAAACAGCAGCGTATCTAAAAACTAAACTCCGTTCAAACAAGCCTCGGAATAACCAACGGTACCAGCCGACCGCCATGTCAGCCGCAGACGATACTTGTCACCGATGCGGATATGGAGGGGCATGTGGTCAAAATATGGTTCAAATGGCTCTGAGCACTATGGGACTTAACATCTGAGGTCATCATCCCCTAGAACTTAGAACTACTTAAACCTAACTAACCTAAGGACATCAAACGCATCCATGCCCGAGGCAGGATTCGAACCTGCGACGTTAGCGGTCGCACGGTTCCAGACTGAAGCGCCTAGGACCGCTCGGCCACAAGGCCCGGCTAATTATATTCTTCAGTGTAAGAAGTGCTCTAGAGCCTCGGCAGATTAACCGATTCATTTTATTTTTTAAATGAAAGATAATTAAAGTTTGGAATACTTTTTATTAACATTTCGACTTAAAAAAATATGTCAAGAAATATGTGCGTTTTTCAAATAACTTCCGTTCTTTCGAGATATTTTTCAAAACTCCGCAGTGATGGCCTCCAAAATTCGTCCAAATTTAAGAATATTTTATATTTATGATTTAAAAAAAAAAAGCCTTGAGTCTGCACAACGCTGCGCGCAAACCACGAAGTGCCGCGATACATATACTTTGACAAGGGCTGCAGCTGTCATTTTTAATTTGTTGTGAGGTAAAAAATTGTTTCATACACGAATGTATGTGCACTACTGACCATTAAAATTGCTACACCAAGAAGAAATGCAGATGATAAACGGGTATTCATTGGACAAATATATTATACTAGAACTGACATGTGATTACATTTTCACGCAATTTGGGTGCATAAATCCTGAGAAATCAGTACCCAGAACAACCACCTCTGGCCGTGATAACGGCCTTGATACTCCTGGCCATTGAGTCAAACAGAGCTTGGATGGCGTGTACAGGTACAGCTGCCCATGCAGTTTCAACACGATACCACAGTTCATCAAGAGTAGTGACTGGCGTATTGTGACGAGCCAGTTGCTCGGCCACCATTGACCAGACGTTTTCAATTGGTGAGAGATCTGGTGAATGTGCTGGCCAGTGCAGCAGTCGAACATTTTCTGTATCCAGAAAGGCCCGTACAGGACCTGCAACATGCGGTCGTGCATTATCCTGATGAACTGTAGGGTTTCGCAGGGATCGAATGAAGGCTAGAGCAACGGGTCGTAACACATCTGAAATATAACTTCCACTGTTCAAAGTGCCGTCAATGCGAACAAGAGGTAACCGAGACGTCTAACCAATGGCACCCCATACCATCACGCCGGGTGATACGCCAGTATGGCGATGACGAATACACGCTTCCAATGTGCGTTCACCGCGATGTCGCCAAAGACGGATGTAACCATCATGATGCTGTAAACAGAGCCTGGATTCATCCGAAAAAATGACGCTTTGCCATTCGTCCAACCAGGTTCGTCGTTGAGTACACCATCGCAGGCGCTCCTGTCTGTGATGCAGCGTCAAGGATAACCGCAGCCATGGTCTCCGAGCTGATAGTCCATGCTGCTGCAAACGTCGTCGAACTGTTCGTGCAGATGGTTGTTGTCTTGTAAACGTCCCCATCTGTTGACTCAGGGATCGAGACGTGGCTGCACGATTCGTTACAGCCATACAGATGAGATGCCTGTCATCTCGACTGCTAGTGATACAAGGCCGTTGGGCTCCAACACGGCGTTCCGTATTACCCTCCTGAACCCACCGATTCCATATTCTGCTAACAGCCATTGGATCTCGACCAATGCGGGCAGCAATGTCGCGGTACGATAAACCGCAATCGAGTTAGGCTACAATCCGACCTTTATCAAAGTCGGAAACGTGATGGTACGCATTTCTCCTCCTTACACGAGGCACCACAACAACGTTTCACCAGATAACGCCGGTCAACTGCTGTTTGTGTATGATAAATCTGTTGGAAACTTTCCTCATGTCAGCACGTTGTAGGTGTCGCCACCGGCGCCAACGTTGTGTGAATGCTCTGAAAAGCTAATCATTTGCATATCACAGCATCTTCTTCCTGTCGTTTTCTGTACCACGTCATCTTGGTGGTGTAGCAATTTCAGTGGCCAGTTGTGTATAATAAAATGGTAAGGCCACCATTTTAATGAAAAGAGTCCCTGAATAAAAATTCTAAACGTGATCCATTTTTTGTGACTCTCGGCCAGTCCCTCCACTAAAGAAATAGGAAGTTCCGATAAATGCTATCCTAACAGACAAGCTTAACTTACACATTTACAAACATGGAGGTTGCATACAGCAACCAGCTGACAAGAAAGTATCCTTTGCGGATTCCTCCTGGATTCCTGACAACTGCCTCAGGACCCCTGTTGACATGCTATGCGAAGGACCCCACTATAGCCTGTAAGACTTACAGCTAGCAACAGTGGCGAAATCGTTACTCTCTGTCAGCAGCGGCCACGACCGGTCACCTCTCCTATCGCGGCCATATCAGTTCGGCGCAGAAGTCGTACCGTCCACCAAGTGCCTAACTGCTCCATTGTGCGCGGTGGTCGCCCAACCTCTGACGGCCAGAGGCCATTCTGCGCGGCAGACGCGAGATTTGGAGCTGCGCAGCCGCCATCCGCGGATCGGCGTTGTGTCCGTCACGGCACACGTACCACCCCGGATGAGTTACGTCTCTTATTAATTTATTTCACAATATGCCTCAATTGCTGCTGATACTATTTCTTTGAATTTAAGACACAAAGTATGCGTTCGGAACGATTTGGAGTGGAATGATCATGTAAAATTTATTGTTGGTAAGGCGGGTGCCAGGTTGAGATTCATTGGGAGAATTCTTAGAAAATGCAGTCCATCAACAAAACAGGTGGCTTACAAAACACTCGTTCGACCTATAAGTATTGTTCATCAGTGTGGGATCCGTACCAGGTACGGTTGACAGATGAGATAGAGAAGATCCAAAGAAGAGCGGCGCGTTTCGTCACAGGGTTATTTGGTAAGCGTGATAGCGTTGCGGAGATGTTTAGCAAGCTCAAGTGGCAGACTCTGCAAGAGAGGCGCTCTGCATCGCGGTGTAGCTTTTTCCCCAGGTTTCGAGAGGGTGCGTTTCTGGATGAGGTATCGAATATATTGCTTCCCCCTACTTATACCTCCAGAGGAGATCACGAATGTAAAATTAGAGAGATTCGAGCGCGCACAGAGGCTTTCAAGCAGTCGTTCTTCCCGCGAACCATACGCGACTGTAACAGGAAAGGGAGATAATGCCAGTGGCACGTAAAGTGCCCTCCGCCACACACCGTTGGATGGCTTGGGGAGTATAAATGTAAATGTAGATGTAGAAAGTTCGTAAGAAATGGTGACTAACTCTGAGAATGGCATCAAGTGATTTTTAACCTGCTTTTTTAAACAGCTATATTTTATTTTTGGTGACTCTGAATGTTACGGTATTCAGTCTAGCTACAACCACCTGTATCCGTCATGACACTCCCTATTTGCTCAGGATTATTTGTTTGTAAGGCGTCGAGTATATTTTAGAAAGCATTTAAACCTTGAATGGGCAACTGAACTGATTTCTGAAAATAATTTTCGGAGAAAGCACTTAGTACAATCTCCGACGAATTAATAACCCTATCAGGGCCTTTAAACATGTATTTTCGACCACATATCGAGGGTACAGGGAAGTCACCACCAGCTGTAACTGTATGAGTGAGGACCTATTTGAGATGATATGTTTTCTTTGAATCTTTCAGCAACTGTATCACCTGAATCAGAGGATCGGTAAATGGAACAAATTATTAATTTATTGCGGTTGTCAAGTATTACCTCTACCTCGTATCTCACAGGAACGGACCCCAAGGAAAAAATAAATCTTCAAATTCCAACAATAGCTCCATGTTCATTCTGTTTACTCCCTTTAGATACTCCAGCTTTTTACGCACTGCAGTCTTAGTGACAACTTCTGGCTGCCCATTACTTACATCTTCTGTGCACCAGTCCTTCTCTTCCAGAATGTCCAAACTTGCTACCAACATCCCCTTCGTCAACTACTCTTTGGCGCCAAAATTATCTAGATTCGTGAGTACTACCTTCCCACAATTTCCCTCCTGTACGCATACAATACTCCTTTCAACAAACAAAAAACAACTCGCTTAATCCACCATATTGTTCCCTTGCAGCAGCCCTGTTGTACACAACAAGTCGACAGGTACGTCTGGCTCCACACCCTCCCAAAGCGACTTTCGTGTACCACCTGGCACACAGTCATTTGCCTCAAGCCACATTTGTATGTGGTTTACTGAATTGTTCAATACGATAAGTGCAGCTCGCGGCAGCTCTACATCAGGAAGAAGCTTCCCCTTGTTGGTATGTTTTCCCACTAAGTTCCACAGAAACCGAAAGTCAATTTTGATAGAAAAGGTCCAACCCCAGGATCATCTGTAACCCTCGCTTACGCGAGTCACTATCTCCACACAGTACTTAAACCGAACTGCATCTACTTGAAGAATTATCTCCACTGACCGCAGTGGTTTTACACGATTATCTCCCAACCCACGCAACCTATGGTATGGTGGGTTCTTTAGTATCCCAGCCAGTAGACGCCGAGATGGATGCAGAGGAGTTGGTGTAGGTGTCGCAGCAGAACATTACAAAACGCTGCCGTGGAGTGGATGTGCAATATGTGGCATGGGCAGAATCACTGACCAAATCGGCCGGCCGGTGTGGCCGAGCGGTTCTAGGCGCTTCAGTCTGGAACCGCACGACCGCTACGGTCGCAGGTTCGAATCCTGCCTCGGGCATGGATGTGTGTGATGTCCTTAGGTTAGTTAGGTTTAAGTAGTTCTAAGTCTAGGGGACTGATGACCTCAGATGTTAAGTCCCATAGTGCTCAGAACCACTTGAACCATTTGAAGTGACCCAGTCGCCGCGCAGGATTAGGCGAGCGGTCTCAGGCGCTGCAGTCATGGACTGTGTGGCTGGTCCCGGCGGAGGTTCGAGTCCTCCCTCGGGCATGGGTGTGTGTGTTCGTCCTTAGGATAATTTAGGTTAAGTAGTGTGTAAGCTTGGGGACTGATGACCTTAGCAGTTAAGTCCCATAAGATTTCACACACACTGACGCAGGTGTTTCCCTGCCCGCAGCAATAAGCCTGGCCCAGCAGATCTAACAATTTCAACGTCCGCGAACCATGCCTTAGCCTTGAGCAACGCTCGTTCCATGAGCTCCATTGTCAGCCGTTCACACTAGTCGCATGTTGTGTTTTCCTCCGTGCTCGTTCTCTACACAGTGTTCAGACCCTGTGCTTCCCTGTAGATTAACTCTATGACGAGATTCGTTCCCTCTTCCAGTGTTCAGCTCCCTGGCATGCTGCTGAGCAACTTTTGGTTAGCCGAGTTTCATTCACGCCGACAGTGACGATTTCACGGCGTAGCCAAGTCCCCTGCCGATACCAAAGTGGTGACGTAGGATGTTCCAATGCGAGTGATATATCTTTTTTCTCTTGTAGTGTTAAATTGTCCACCATGGGCTTGGCGTTTTTGCCGTTTTGGAAGGGGCAGTTGTGCCTCCAGAAACAGCAATGAAAGCTGCAGCAGGGGCAAATGCACGAACTGCGCAAACAGAATGTGAAATTTCGAAGTATTCGTGCCGCGCTGGTAGTGAACAAGGCGCCAGCAGACAAGCATTCTTCCTTGCCGCTCCCGCCACCCCTATCGACTCCGACGCCGTTCATCAGCTACGAAGAGGCTACAGAATAGTGGGCGAATTATCTGCGCCGGTTCTTCCTACACTTCCAGGTAAGGCGTATCGTCGTCCCAGTTGATAAGGCTGCCTTGTTATTATCCAGTATAGCAGGTTTATAGAAAGTCATATAGAATTTTAAAGACATAACCAGTCCTGAGAAACTTACCTTTGATGATAAAATCTTCGCGGGCTTCCAGCCACGTCAGTTGGTGGCATTTTAACCGCCCGACGTGGGCGGTATACCGAGAATATTTTATTAACTCATATCGCTGCGAGACCATGCAGTCATAATTACCTTTGACGAAGAATTAAATTTTCGCTCTGCAGCAGAGTGTGCGCTGACATCAAACATACTGGCAGAGTAAAACTGTATGCCGGACGGAGACTCGAACTCGAGACCTTCGCCTTTCGCGGGCAAGAGCTCTACCATCTCATTTTGTTCGTTACTTTTCGTTATATTTGCTCGGGGCGGACGTCCCATGATGCTTGTTCAATTTCATCGTTCATCCATTAGCTCATGTCTTTTATTACAAAGAACAGCTAACCCTCCGACCGAACACGCTGAATTACCGCGCCGACGAACCATCTGAGCAACCCAAGCACGACTCACGACCCGTCCTCTCAGCTTTTCCATCGGTATCTCGTCTCCTACCTTCAAAACTTCACAGAAGCTCTCCTGCAGACCTTGCAGAACTAGCACTGCTGGAAGAAAGAATATTGTGGAGACATGTATCCAGAATGAAATTTTCACTTTGCACCGGAGTGTGAGTTGATATGAAACTTCCTGGCATATTAAAATGTGTGCCGGATCGAGACTCGAACTCGGAACCTTAGGGAAGATTGGAGGGTAAGAGATAAGGTATGGGCGGTATTAAAGCCGTGAGGACGGGTCGTGAGTCGTGCTTGGGTAGCTCAGATGATAGAGCATTTTCCCGCGAAAGGCGAAGGTCCGAGTTCGAGTCTCAGTCCGGCACACGGTTTTAATCTGCCAGGAAGTCTCACCTTTCACAATTGCTCAAGCTGTGTATTTCGGGCAGAGTTACAGTTTAATTAGTACCACAGACGCCCTGGTCAATGGGACGCGGCGTGGATCACCGACTTCCAAAGTCTCTCATTCAAGTATCGTCATTGCGCTACCTTCTATGCGGATTCGCTAATTAGAAGCTTGATCGTCAGGATAGCACCCGACCTGATATTTCAAACTAGGGCGCTGGGCTTGTCCGACCCTTCCACACCCAAAGTCGATAATATCATTGAATCACGTCAAGGGAAGTGCTGTTTGACAATTGGCAGGTGGAAAAGTTAGAAGGGCATGGCCCACAGCCCCACAGAGCCCCGTGAGGTGAGACAAGTGGCCTCACCTTCCGCTGAGCCACAATGTGTTGATACCGCTAACGATTCGAGTGTAGTGACTGTTAGTCCTGCACACTTTGCCCATGACGGGCTTGGCTGGTGCGCGTCATTCGAAGTGTTGTGCTCACGACATTTTTCGGATTCCTTGTGTCGGTCTCCTTCTGCTCAATGGGCAATCTGCAATCCTGACCTGATTTCTCACATGTAGATGCCATGTGTGGGGTCTGCCGCCAAACAAGTCATTTGTTTTTGACAGTCAGCGAGCTGCGTGACTGACTGAGTTTAGAGTACACATGGAAACGTTGGTCAGCCTTGTTAACTTAGATATGACCAGTTCTTGGGCTGCTATGCGCTGCAACAGCCAATCTGTCAGGTTGTGTCTTAAGTAGACAGCGTATCCCTTTAAGAGGGCAAATATCTGCACGTAACAAGAACGTAGAATAGCGACTTACGTTGTTGTTAGTAAATTTGCCATTGGCTCAATATTTTTTTTAATTAGATGCCTTTCCTGTTTTTGGCTTCCAGATAGTCGGCAAAGTACATTTAGTGTCCCAGTTGGTCTCCACCCAAGATTTAGACTTTTTACTATGGTCTTACAACCAACTGTTTGAGAATATCTTGGGACAGGCAGAAAATTTTAAGGTACATGTCTCCCTTTAGCCATCTGCACTTCTTAAGTTTTGTTGCCCCTACCCCATTCCCTTCCCCAAGGATGACAAAGTCGAGTCGAGTTTCAGTGCTGGAAGAACAAAAATGGCTCTGAGCACTATGGGACTTAACATCTATGGTCATCAGTCCCCTAGAACTTAGAACTACTTAAACCTACCTAACCTAAGGACATCACACAACACCCAGTCATCACGAGGCAGAGAAAATCCCTGACCCCTCCAGGAATCGAACCCGGGCGCGGGAGTTGGAAGAACCTTAGTGTCGTTTCTGCTATTTCATTGAGTTAGTGGGTCACCCCTCTGTTGGTGATTGACAAGCCTGAAGGCGGCACGCACCTTTGCAACAATTTTAAACGGATGATAAATGCACAATATGTTGGGAATGGGAACTCCAATACCATTCCGTGGCTGGAGGAGTTGCTGGCGAATTTGTCATGGGTCCAGTCTTTTTAAAGCGTCGACTTCACAATTCATACCGGCAGTTGCCACTGAATGCCGATTCTTGGCGTTTCTTAGTGTTCAACACCTTCTTTAGGCATTATCGGTTTACTCACTTGTCTTTTGGAACCTTGTCCTTGATTGGAATTTATCGACGATATTTGGAGCGGTTGATTCGGGACATTCCTAGCCACATGAACTACGTTGATGACATCTGTGTCACGGGCTGAATGCAAGAGGAGCAGTTGTGAAATCTGCAGGTGGTTTTCCAGAGCCTTCTAGAGAACAGCCTTATCTTTACATTTGAGCACGTCAAAGCCATTGCCAACCTGCGAGAACCCAGGAACACGACGGAACTCAAGACCTTTTTGAGCAAGATTCATATCATGGTAAATTCACACCCCAGACCGCACACATATGCCATCCTCTTACCCAGATCCGCCAAAAGGGCGTCAGATTTGTCTGATCTGCATATTGTCAATAGGCTCTTCAGTCCCTCAAACAGTGTTTGTGCTCTGTTTTATGCTGGATAAACCTCTAACCCAGGGTTGTGACGTGTCCCAAAAAGAATTTGGTGCCGTCTTGTCACATTGTAACCCAGATGGCAGCGAGCAGTCCATCGCTTACACATCAGAGAAGCTTCATGGAACGCACTGAAGTTATTCACATGTGGAAAAAAGACGCAATGTCTATCGTTTCAGGAATTAAAAATGTTCACATTTTCTTGAATGTGGTGAAATCCCTATTGATCACAACAATTCCGGTTAAATCGATGTCACTCGACATAGTTACTTGAAAATGTACAAAGTCGAATAAAAAATCTGACATTTCATGAATATAAACCACTAACACTCACACTACTAATTGCACGCAAGCAGTTTCCCAAAACCGAGCTACGAGACGCAGTTGTGAGGAAAGGAGAATTTTACGACAGCATTGCCTGTCCCATGTTTGCCCGAAACCTTCACAACGGGATATCCAGTGGGCACAACGAGGCGCCGGAGCCACTACGCAGGCTGGTGGCAAAAGTTGCCCTTGTCTCTGCTTTTAACGACGACACTTCGGACAGCTTTTCTGCAGGAACACGGCTGTAGATGAGAGGTAAACATCCGGAGAAATCCAACTCAAAACATTGGTGACTCACTGTAGCCATCTGTGTTAAAACTCGTGCGGAATAAGGCTGTTTGTCTCATTATTACATAGAAGATGGTAAACTCTGCCCTAAGAAAGAAATGATGCATGTGATAGGCTTCAGAAACTCTAGTGGGCGCAGTTATAACAAGTACGAATGCTCTGATTGGCCAGAAAGAAAACGCGTTGCCACCAGTTTTGATATAGGTAAATGCAGACAGAAAAATTCGCTCTTCTCTTGCAGCAAATCGTCGAGTGTTTGAACAAGACGAGACGCGCCGTGCTGAGACGATTGCGAGAGTAATTATGTGAACAGTTGTTCACAGGCTCGTCTTAACTTTTCAAGAGTTAAACTGCAAAGTCACCTAGCATGGAGAATTGCACCGAGCACTGACAAATTCAAATGGCTCTGAGCACTATGGGACTTAACATCTGACGTCATCAGTCCCCTAGAACTTAGAACTACTTAAACCTAACTAACCTAAGGACCATCACACACGTCCATGCCCGAGGCGGGATTCGAACCTGCGACCGTAGCAGTAGCGCGGTTCCGGACTGAAGCGCCTCGAACCGCTCGGCCACCACGGCCGGCGAGCACTGACAGTTAACGCTTGTGAGTGATGTATGCGCTATTCCAGCTAAATAGCGTGTACCATGCCAATAAACTTAGCTAGGAAATAACTAGAAGTCTCGACTTCACTGAAGATGTAGGAAATGTATCTCTTTGGTATTTAACAGTCGAGAGAGATTTAGAATAGAGTCTCGAGTTCACAGCTCGCGCAGACAGCAGCCACTGCCGCCGACGACGAAAAGTAAGCACGCTCACTCGCCCTACGCCAGCAAGTCATATGCAATTGACACTCAGAACTGCGGTCGTTTCCGTCCCTCCTATTTTTTCGTACATTCAACCATTACCTGTAGTTAAACATATTTGCAATTGTTGGGCTTAATTGAAGCAGAAACGCGAGATATCCGACCTAATGAAAAGGATTGACCATCCACTGCAGAGTGCTTTATACTCTGAAGTGATTGAATTGTTTTAATTGTACAGTTATATTGCAGTGATATTTACGTATCCTATAGAAACCTCATTCAATTTTAGGTATTTTCATTGTGCATTGAAAGCTTAATTGATATCTCTGGCCCCAATTGTATTTAATTTGTTTGTATTTTATCGACCTCCCAAACATGGTCATCAACCATCTTACTATTAAAGAACCTTAGAATAGTTAGGAATTTCATTTCACGGTTGTGAACACCCAATATCAATATTTTACCATCCTGCGCATATCACAATTACTATGATTGGTATGTCACAAAGTCCTACTTAGACTAAAAAAATAAACCTTAATAACGAAAATCTAAGGTTTTCATTTGTTGCTAACATACAGTTAGACCTAAACCTTTGCACTAATTTCTGTTAGTGATAACGTTTCCTTTACAGAGAGTTTAGTGGAACCTACATTGAGATCATTGCCTTTTTACATCACTATTCGTACTGCTGCACTCTTCTGAACTCTGCCTGGTGAGCTGGTGTCTTCCTACAAATCCCTAAAATACTCACAGAGCGTTCTTGTGCAACTGTGGTAGGAAGATAAATCAGAATCTGTCTCACACATATTAGAATAGGACTGCCCACAGATTGCACAGGTGGAAGCTTTTCTTCTGTAATTATTCTCATGACGTTCGATACCGATCCATTGCCCAGGATGCAAAAGTTGATATGCTATAGCAATTGCTAGTGGGACTGCCTCCTGAATTAGACCAACAAAAGGCTCTCTTTTTCGCCTTGAATTATGCCTTCCAGTAAACCTTGCTGGATTGTCCTTTGATGGTGTGGGAGATCGTGCCCGCCATGGCCGACGACCTCCTTTTCCAAAAAATCGTTTGTCCTGTGCAGCTGGGGTGGCCTGTATGTGCTCTAATGGGAGCGGATTCTCCTACATGATCGACTCAACATTGTCGAGGAGGGCCTCATGCCTGCCATGAAGGGGCAAAGCTGTCCAATTGTCTTCCCTCTGATGTTGCATCCTTGCATACTCCAATTGTTGCATGCATTACACTGGGGTATGACGCATATGAAGACTTTGGCCTGGATGGCGATCGATCCTGATACTGAACACCTTCTGCAGCCACGGACAAAACCAGGCTAAGCCATTGCATCAGTTTTCTCTTCGGGCATCATTGTGCAAATCGACTTTGTAGGCCCTTGTTTGGAAAGCTTGTGGTTGTTGTCGGCCACTGCTTTGTCGAATTTCGCATACATCGCCAAACTGTCGTCCACAACGTCGATGAAAACTGTTCCATCAGTGTCAGTCACTTTTTGGTATCGCTCCTTGCCCTCTTATCAGACAATGGTTGGCAATTTGGATCATGGAAATTTAAAGACATTTATCTAATGCCCTATTTCATGCAGCTTCTAAGTCGGAGGTGGCGTTCTTCATGCATATGTTCAAGACGCAAATGAAAAAGTCTGTATCCACTTTGACCCATGACAATACCCTGTCGAGTTTCCTGGCTAGGTACCAAGTGTAGTCCGGTAGAATACACTCCTGGAAATTGAAATAAGAACACCGTGAATTCATTGTCCCAGGAAGGGGAAACTTTATTGACACATTCCTGGGGTCAGATACATCACATGATCACACTGACAGAACCACAGGCACATAGACACAGGCAACAGAGCATGCACAATGTCGGCACTAGTACAGTGTATATCCAACTTTAGCAGCAATGCAGGCTGCTATTCTCCCATGGAGACGATCGTAGAGATGCTGGATGTAGTCCTGTGGAACGGCTTGCCATGCCATTTCCACCTGGCGCCTCAGTTGGACCAGCGTTCGTACTGGACGTGCAGACCGCGTGAGACGACGCTTCATCCAGTCCCAAACATGCTCAACGGGGGACAGATCCGGAGATCTTGCTGGCCAGGGTAGTTGACTTACACCTTCTAGAGTACGTTGGGTGGCACGGGATACATGCGGACGTGCATTGTCCTGTTGGAACAGCAAGTTCCCTTGCCGGTCTAGGAATGGTAGAACGATGGGTTCGATGACGGTTTGGATGTACCGTGCACTATTCAGTGTCCCCTCGACGATCACCAGTGGTGTACGGCCAGTGTAGGATATCGCTCCCCACACCATGATGCCGGGTGTTGGCCCTGTGTGCCTCGGTCGTATGCAGTCCTGATTGTGGCGCTCACCTGCACGGCGCCAAACACGCATACGACCATCATTGGCACCAAAGCAGAAGCGACTCTCATCGCTGAAGACGACACGTCTCCATTTGTCCCTCCATTCACGCCTGTCGCGACACCACTGGAGGCGGGCTGCACGATGTTGGGGCGTGAGCGGAAGACGGCCTAACGGTGTGCGGGACCGCAGCACATCTTCATGGAGACGGTTGCGAATGGTCCTCGCCGATACCCCAGGAGCAACAGTGTCCCTAATTTGCTGGGAAGTGGCGTTGCGGTCCCCTACGGCACTGCGTAGGATCCTACGGTCTTGGCGTGCATCCGTGCGTCGCTGCGGTCCGGTCCCAGGTCGACGGGCACGTGCACCTTCCGCCGACCACTGGCGACAACATCGATGTACTATGGAGACCTCACGCCCCACGTGTTGAGCAATTCGGCGGTACGTCCACCCGGCCTCCCGCATGCCCACTATACGCCCTCGCTCAAAGTCCGTCAACTGCACATACGGTTCACGTCCACGCTGTCGCGGCATGCTACCAGTGTTAAAGACTGCGATGGAGCTCCGTATGCCACGGCAAACTGGCTGACACTGACGGCGGCGGTGCACAAACGCTGCGCAGCTAGCGCCATTCGACGTGCAACACCGCGGTTCCTGGTGTGTCCGCTGTGCCGTGCGTGTGATCATTGCTTGTACAGCCCTCTCGCAGTGTCCGGAGCAAGTATGGTGGGTCTGACGCACCGGTGTCAATGTGTTCTTTTTTCCATTTCCAGGAGTGTATATACAATGCACACCAACCACAGGGTCGTTCGGATCTCTTGTACCCCGATAGTGCCTTGGACCATCATGGCCTGTATGTTTTTCTCACACAGTTGACAACAGGGGTGGCTGCTGGGCGTATGGTGGGCAACAAAGGTGCATCTTGCAATAATTCAACAGCTCGGCTGCTGTAAAACTCACCAACTACCAGCAGCTGCTGCATTACTCCTGCACATATCCTACTGTCCCGACACCATAAACATTTATCCTCACAGATTTGCCCGTAACATGTAAAATGATGGTGGCACTGAGCCTTAGTTCGTCAATGTTGAGGGTTTTGAAGTGAAACAGAGGATTTTAATGAGATATATGTCCACGTCAGGTCTAATTGCAATATGAGATATTTTATAGTGACAGATGCAGCAAAAAGAGGATTGAAAACTGATTGAGTCTGAATTATTATTAGATACCCATACAGAAATAAGTAGAAAATAGGTCGAAGCTGTGACTGAATGATCATTAAATATTCTTGTTGAGTTTCCGTTAAGCAACAATATAGTCTCTGGGGGAGAGCAGAGAAAGGAACAACTCTGGAAAATTGGAAATGAGTTTATTAAACAGAGCAACCTAGGAAACTGAAAGGGAGCCGTGGATTAAAACATTGGTAACGAAAGCGTACGACAGACAGATAAATTGATACATACATAGGAACAGAGGTAAAAAACGACCTGAACCAACTCAACATAACGGCAGACACAATAAACGACAGAATAAAATTCAGAAACATTATTAAGAAAAGTAAATTACATGAGATACAATGTGACAAACGAACAGGCGTAAGATGGACCAAAGAACGCAAGCAAGACCACAGCCGGAAGATGAAAGAAATATGGGCAACCAAAAAGGCAATCAAGATGAAGCCGAAGACACAAAGCCGACAAGAAACATGGACAGAGGACCGGAAACAGAAACACAGTGAGCGAATGAGGGAAGTTTGGGCAGCAAGGAAGGCAGCAAAAGGCAATGGCCATGTAGTTTAGTCCACATGCGCTCTTTCAGGGCAAAACACCAATAATAATGATATAGGAACATCAATAAGACACGGTGGGTGTAACCTGTTTTCGTTAAATCTGGATTGGAATAAGTACGTTGACCTTTGTGGACGATACTTTATCTACAGCATTCACAAGCTGCCTAAAACGAGAAGAAGAGATAATGGTACCTTTGTATTTTTGTCTTTGGTACGCAGTTGGGGATCGCTGTAAAATGATGAAGGGAGCTGGTGATTTCTCTCTCAGGATCTCGATAAAAACACAAACCTGAAATAGGCTAAGTTACCGGACAAGACGCCGGAGATGTATTGCATAAGAATAGTGAATGGTATGTGGTGTCATCTGTTCCCTTTTTTCCGGGTATGATGATGGAACGGAACCAAAGAAAGTGAATATGTTTGTTTGTTGAGTCTGAATGCATAAAGTTATCGCCTGCTACATTATTACATGAGTATCAGTGCACAGAGGTGAACTCCAAATTGTGAGTTACGGATTTTTCTTAACAAATAAACTCTTTCCCATCGCTTCTTATTCCCTGTTGCTATTTCCAAACTAACATAAATAAACGACTGCTCATTTACTCTCTATAACACACTGAAGCGCCAAAGAAACTGGTATTGGCATATTCAAATAGTGAGATATTTCACCAGGCAGAAAACGGCGCTGCGGTCGATAGCGTCTGTATAAGACAACAAGTGTGTGACACAGTTGTTAGGTCGATTACTTCTGCTACAATGGCAGGTTATCAAGATTTAAGTGAGTTTGAACTTGGTGTTGTAGTCGGCGCACGAGCGATGGGACACAACATGTCAGAGGTAGTGATGGATTTTCCTGTGCGGACATCTCACGAATGTGCCGGGAATGTCAGGAATCCGGTAAAACATCAAATCTCCGACATCGCTGCGGCCGGAAAAAGATCCTGCAAGAACGGGACCAACGATGACCGAAGTGAACTGTTCAATTTGACAGAAGTGCAACCCTTCCGCAAATTGATGCAGATTTCAGCGCTGAGCCATCAACAAGTATCAGCGTGGTAACCATTCGACGAAACATCATCGGTATGGGCTTTCGGAGCCGAAGGCCCACACGTATACCCATGATGACTCCGCGGCATAAAGCTTTACGCGTCGCCTGGGCCCGTCAACACTGACATTGGACTGTTGATGACTGGAAACATGTTGCCTGGTCGGACGAGTCTCGTTTCAAATTGTATCGAACGGATGGACGTGTATGGGTATGGAGACAAGATGATGAACCCATAGACCCTGCGTGTCAGAAGGGCACTATTCAAATTGGTGGAAGCTCTGTAATGGTGTGGGGTGTGTGCAGTTGGAATGATAGGGCCCCCTGATACGTCTAGATAGGACTCTGACAGGTGACACGTACGTAAGCATCCTGTCTGATCATCTGCACCCATACATGTTCATTGTGTCTAGAATGAATTTTTCACTCTACAGTGGAGTGTACGCTATTATGAAACTTTCTGGCAGATTAAAACTGTGTGCCGGACCGAGACTCGAACTCGGGACCTTTGCCTTTCGCGGGCAAGTGCTCTACCGTCTGAGCTACCCAAGCACGACTCACGCCCCGTCCTCACAGCTTTAATTCAGCCAGTACCTCGTCTCCTACCTTCCAAACGCCACAGAAGCTCTCCTGCGAACCTTGCAGAACTAGCACTCCCGGAAGAAAGGATATCGCGGAGACATGGCTTATCCACAGCCTTGCCCGCGAAAGGCAAATGTCCCGAGTTCGAGTCTCGGTCCGGCACACAGTTTTAATCTGCCAGGAAGTTTCATGTCCATTGTGCATTCCGACGGACTTGGGCAATTCCAGTAGGACAATGATACACGTCCACAATTGCTAAAGAGTGGTTCCAGGAACACTCTTCTGAGTTTAAACACTTCCTCTGGTCAGCGGACTCCCCAGACAAGAACATTTTATTGAGCATATCTGGGACGCCTTGCAATGTTCTGTTCAGAAGAGATCTCCACCCCCTCATACTCTTACGGCTTTGTAGACAGCCCTTCAGGATGCATGGTGTCAATTGCCTCCAGCACTACTTCAGACATTAGTCGAGTCCATGCCACGTCGTGTTGCGGCACTTTTACATGTTAACGGGGGCCGTACACGATATTAAGCAGGCGTACCAGTTTCTTTGGCTCTTCAGTATACTGTTTCTCATTGTCTTTTAAGTAGTTTTGGATGATGAAAGGTGTTGGCCATATCTTTGGCCGACCTTTTTCATTAGTCGAAAGATATTAAAACCAACTCTACTTTAAAAGAAAAAATATGAGAAATATGCAGAAAAATGGCTGCCGTGAAATTGAGGGCATGTTACCCCATTATTTCTCTAAACAGCAGTTATTGTATTCGATTAGCAATTTCTCATAATCCTGCCTATTTGTTAAGAATGGAAATTCTGTATCTTTGTCTCAGTGAATAGTCACTGAGGTCATCGAACTAATTGTGCTGCCGATATCGATCCTGATCATATTTCGGGAGCTAAGGTCTTTGGTCGAAGCGTTTGTTGTTGGTATATGGCGGTCTTGGTAATGACAGTTAGCTTGATGGCACGTGGCTGACAAGTTGTTGGTTTTGGGGGGAGTCCTACTGTGTGGTTGAGGCCTCGAGAAACCGCGAGTGGTTAAATCGGCCGGAGGCAAGATTTGTCGGCTGGATTAGTGACTGATAGCGGCGAGTTGCGGGAAAAGCAATAGACATCGCGTGAAATATGATGGGACGGGTCCTGGCCAAATCTGCAAGCTTAAATTTTACGGCACCTCGAAGACTACCTGTGCGGATTGGAGGCACAACACACCTGCTTGGAGTCCTGGAAGTCACGCTCCTTCACACCCGAGTAGAGTTAAGTGTTGTTTTTTATTCTATTTGTTACTGTAAGACCATGTCTGCGTTAATGTGGAATTGGACCTCTCATGTTAACATGTATCCGAGCGATTGTATGCTTGGTCATCGCTCAGTGATAATTTGTTGTTCCAGGCCATACCGCGTGCAAGTATACGATGAAATTGAAGTTGTGACATAGTCTGTATCGAAGGCAAGGCACCCTGTTATAGATGAATATGGTGTGGGTACTGGATTTGCAGGCGCTGATATTTCACCCTGTTAATTTTCAAGTAATTTTAATGAGTGTTAAGCTTGTATTGTTAGTCACTTCCGGAATAGGTTAATATTGCCTACATCCTAGAAATGCTCGTCTGTAGCCTTATTTGGGCAGATTACTGTTCCCTTCTGATGTTTGCTTACAGGGTAGTTTTGGCAGCAGACGACGCGTTCCTGTTTCATGGGCCTGGAGCAGAGATGTGTTTTGTTTCCGCTGCGGCGACACTTCCGTCGTCTCACGACGTCTAGGTTGCCCCACAATCAGTTGCCTCTATTAGAGGCCTCGTGTTGGCTCAAGTTAAGTAAATTTAATCATTTCATACGTGCCACAGCCAAGTGTCGACGGTTAATCCAGAATTCTTGATCTATTCAATATTGTGAAGTCAACGAACACGCAAGCTTTAAAGCATGTTCTGCAAGCCTGAAGTTTCTCGTCATTATACCTGTTCTTTAACTGTTCGTTTAAACATTGCTTTCTCATTGTCAGTTCTGGAGCGTGTTAAGTTTTAAAGCACTTTACTTATGAATATGAACTGTAGAGGTTTTCCTTTCTCATTCACAGTCATTAGCTAACTCCACTCCTTGTAAAACTTGCCTGCTTGTTGCTTGTTGGCTATGATAGCCGCCTGCTGTATTTACCAGCTTTTCTTGTATTTTGCGCAATTGAATATTTATTTAAGGCTCATTGTCAATGTTTCTGCTGGTGTGTGTCAGCTGGGAGTCACATTTTCAATTGTATGCATTCCTGGCTTTTCTTGTATTTTGGGGGATTGTGTCGTTTATTGCTTAAGGGATTTTATTAAGATTTATAGATTGTTATGCGCTTTCCAACGGCCCCAATCAGTGGCGTGACTTGTTTGTGTATTTTTTGTGGGTGTTGTCTGTCAGCTTAAGGTGTTATCTATGCTTGGGAATTGTTACTACCTTTAGTTGCAGTCATTTATAATTCATTTTACTGGTAAAACTCAGCCTGGAGAACTAGCTTGCGGCCACACTTAGTTGGTGTGGCTTCTTACTTGTATTTGGTGATTTTATATTCCTGGGTTCAAGACCTGTTCTTAATGGTATAAATTAATGTTTGTTATTAATGAATTGATCCTATTCAAGTTCATTAAATTATTGAGAGCGATGTTATTTAGATTTTGACAAGGCTTTCAATTTGTAATCATAATAATTGCTGTTAAGCAATGAGGAGTATGCCTTGATATAACAAATGACGAAATATGTGGACCCACCTTCCATGTGTTTTTCCTTAAAATTATCCCAACCATTATTGTGAGGTATCACGGTTTCAAAATCATTTTTGATAATTCTTAAGTGTAAATTTTTTAAATAAACCAATGTTCCTTTGTGAACATGACATGTAATATCAGACAATCTTTTGTATCCCTCATGGCCTTAGATAGGTTCCCACAGTATTTCTTCTTAGCTAATTGTGCTTAACTAGTGGTTTAAAATCATCTATGATAATTTGCAACTCTACTTTTTAAATTAAACCAATGGTTTTCGTGAATGTGCATACATCGCGTTAGACAATCTTCTGTGTGTCTTATACTCTCTGATTACTCCCCATCACCAGAGCCTCTTCATTGCTAAACTTTTTCCAAGAGAGTTATAATCGGATTTAACCTTTGTTGTTACGTGAATTCGTATGCGTGGCGACATGAATGCAAGATTCTAGCCACTCTTGCGTGTGTAGATTACTCTTGAGTCTCCTGTATGTTTCCCCTATCCGCTTTATATTAAATCAGTCATTTCTCCGCAAATATGGCAGACAGTCTGGTATGCCGCTGTCCTTAATTGTCAGCGTCATCCTAACCCGTATGCAGGAAATTTGAGTGAGCTGTAAGGATATTATGTTACTCATCCCCAGCGAATAGTAAACTGATTTTAGTTGGTGTTTGGCTATGTAATTGCTAAGAGATCAAAGATTGTCTGAACAATAGAAATCTGTGTTTATTAATAATGGGAATTAATGTTCAAGTAGTTTAACCCTGTTCTTTTATTGAAAGTCAGATGGTAACATTCTCCTTTCTTAACAAACTTTGCAGACAAATTCTTGTAAAGCTAGGATCCTCACAAAAGAAAAACAAGCCCCTATGTAAGGTACTTCCATAAATACTGTCTTTCTCAAGATCTTGGTGTGGTTTCCTTCCTACAGGAACAACGGACATTGTAAGTAGGCTGTGTAGGTTTTTATGTTGGTAACGCCACGTAGCGCTCCATATAAAAATCACTGACTGTGCTGTGTGAAGTCTGTGGCTGGTTTGCATTGTTGGAATATTTGCTATTGTAGTGTTGGGCAGTTGGATGTGAACAGTGCATAGCGTTGCGCAGTTGGAGGTGAGCCGCCAGCAGTGGTGGATGTGGGGAGAGAGAGGGCAGAATTTTGAGAGCGGACGATCTGGACGTGTGTCCATCAGAAAGAGTAAATTTGTAATATTGAATATCATGAACTGGTATATATATGATGACTTTTGAACATTATTTAGGCAAATACATTGTTTGTTCTCTATCAAAATCTTTCATTTGCTAACTATGCCTATCAGTAGTTAGCGCCTTCAGTAGTTAGAATCTTTTATTTAGCTGGCAGTATTGGCGCTCGCTGTATTGCAGTAGTTCGAGTAATGAAGATTTTTGTGAGGTAAGCGATTCATGAAAGGCATAGGTTATTGTTAGTCAGGGCCATTCTTTTGTAGGGATTATTGAAAGTCAGACTGCGTTGCGCTAAAAATATTGTGGTCAGTTTAGTGTTGATCAGAATAAGTAACGAGAAAAATGTCTGAGCACGTTCAGTTCTGCTCAGCTGTTTGAAAATCAAATAACGTAAAAGGTTTACCACCACAGTAAATTCACTAATTTTTCAAAGGGGATGTTTCATATGTCGACCCTTAGCCGAGGACACCTCACTGGAATCATTTGATTTTTTCTTGTAGTTTGTGTAATTGGTGTAGTTTATTGCTAGAGCGTAACTGTAGAGAGAATTTCCTTTGTAGTTGTAGTTTTTCATTGTTGTTATTTTCAGTGCTATGCTAATGTGTTTTCTTGTTTTTGCTCTTCAAATTGAGCTTTTCTTGTCATCGTGTGAAATACGTGATAATTATGGCGTGTGAAAAACGTAAAACTAGACTCCAAAGTAAATAGAGAAATGATAGTGACGACGATTGTAGCTTATCAGGACCACCGTGTAATGAATTAACAGACATTAAACGTAGTAATTTGGTAATTGTGCATGGGGAAATGGAGCGGGCGGCAAATAATGGTGTAGACAGTGAAACAATTAGTGAACAGGGAAGCATTATCCATCGATCGGTCGGCAACAGCTCGCCTCTGGAATCAGAAATGACAGGACACAATCTTGCAAATACTGTAGATTCAGGTTTTGTGTCCTCACCGTTTTCTCAAATAAGTCAAGACATATTTTCTGCTTGTCAAAATGTGAATGTTGCCGGTGCAAATGCACTGCCGAAAAGCATAGAGGAACAGATTCCAGACACTAATACATTATTGTTGCAATTAATGCAACATATGAAACGAAATCAGAGACAAACGCAGCAACAGCTTCAAAAGTTAGACTCAATGGAACAAACGCTTGAACAAACACGTGAAGATTTAACTGCAGAGTTACTTAAAATCGAATATAAATGTCAAAAAGTCTGTAATGACGTAAAAACACAAATTTGTGAGCATTTTCAACCTATTTTTTTGCGTCGTGAAAATGCATTACAGAATCATGTTATCGCTGCGCACATACGAGGGTTGGTACCTTAATAGTGGCAACTATTTATTTACAGCTCGTACGTAATAGATACGTATTTCAAAGTTTTACTGATCTTCAAAGTAGTCACCAGCATTGTGTATAACCCACTGCCAACGATGTGGGAGTTGTAGAATATTCTTATCAGTGCCAGTTGTGTTGACAGTTCGAGCAGCGTGGTCTATACGAAGCAGTCATAAAGGAACTGCAGACTATTGTTCCTGAACATAACGACACCTAGCGGGCTAAAATTGACTCAATTGCATCTGCCGATTCGGTTACACAACTTGCAAAAACTCAGGAAAACTTAAAGGACACAGTAGATACGATTTCAACACAAATGGACACTCTGAAACTTGGTTCAGAAAAATACGCTGAGGAAATCAGTTCACTAACGGATAAAGTAGCCGAACTTTCGGATCAGTTCACTAACTTATCTACAAAGGTAGATGATGATCTGAATGACACAAGACCTGTAGCCTTCACTGACACAGAAGAGTATGAACAAATTAAGAAATTTAAACGAAATCAAAATCAAATTAATAAGCAACACAAAAGAGAAATCCGGGAAGTACAAGATCAATTAGCACAATTAATACAAGAATTACATATTTCAGGCGACACTCGCGCTCCAATACGGGAAGAGGGACATAGAAATACGGAAAAGCCGCAAAATAATAACACAAGGCATTTCGGAAATTATGAAAGAAATTGGCAAGGTGCACCGAATTCTGAGATGGAACCGCCGACACGACGTAACAATGACCGATATGCGACTCGCCGTCATGAAGACTTTGACCATAAGCTGTTTATTACTACACGTAAACTCATGGCTTCGTCAATTCTCTCGTTGTTTTCCTCCCAACTGGTCATTGGAGCACAGATTAGAATCTATGTGTGGCTACTTAGAGAATGAACAAGCTGTAAGAATGCGATCGGTCATTCACGATTGTCACAGTGAAGGAGAATTTTATCATGCCTTCCTCTCAGCATATTAGTCTCAAGTTACTCAAGACCGAGTAAAACATAGCGTCATAATGATGAAACATTTCGAACAATCTGAATTTTCCAGTCTTGTGAAATGTTTTGAAGACATGTTGCATAAGAATCAGTATCTGTCAAACCCATACAGCCCCTCAGAACTCATCCATATCTGCTCAATCAAATTGCCTGAACATTTACGACATATTCTTTTGGCAGGACGTTGCAAAGACGACATTGAAGCTTTTCAGGGACTGTTACAAGAATTGGAAATTGACACTGACAACCACGGGACGCGAAAACTGGAACACAACAATTGCAGGTCACATTCCTCACAATTCCGCGATGACAGAAATAACTGGACACGACAAGGCTATTCTTACAATGCAAATTGTGACCAAAACAGACACCACCCACATGGCAATCGTTGACAGAGTAGTAATAATTACAGGGCAAGCTCACCTCTCCCCGGTAATAACTATGACAGAGACAATCAGAGAAACAGACAATATGGGAACCAAAACAATTATTACCAAGGGAGACAGAATAACTTCAGACGCAACAGTTCAGCGCGCAGTTACGATTCAGGGAGAAATTCTCCACCACGTGACTGACAAGAAAGAAACTGTGGAATCTACTGACATGACGACAGACGATATAATCGTAACGAAGGACGTGAATTTCATCAGAACAGGCGGGATTCAAACTGGCCAGGCCCTCTCGACAAGATGAATTTGTAGAAGTTAGGTCTCCTAACCCTAATAACGACGCACGCCAACAAAGAGACAGACAATGATTCGCACAGCAGGCAGCCACGTGCGCCGGCTGGCTCAGAGAACAATATCATAGACGTAACCTTGAGAAAAATTTTAGCATTCCTTACCGACGTATACAACACGATAATTGCTTTGAAGTTGAAACTCTGTGTACTAGGAAGAGTGAAGGATTTGCACCACCTGTCACATGTAAAACCGTTTATTGAGAGATAATCTGCCTTTTACCTTAGTCTTTGCTATAAATTTTTTCACTTCACGTTACTAGTACACTTTGTCAGACTTAGAAACTGTTAACATGCAACAATGTTTGAAGTTAACTATCCAGTCTAGAACCTAGGGAACATATTTAGACAGTAATAACGTTTGCATTGTTATAGTGAACAGACGACACAGTGTTATTGTGTGTGTACATTCTTGCTTGTTAGTTGCACGATTACGTAACGACTATAAGGCTTACATACTTAGAACATATATTGCTAATGAGATTGTAATGCAACATTTTGGTTTGCTTGAAAAGACATTCTTTATTTGAATTACTTTCTGAGAGATACCAGATGACGCAGTGGTTAGTTTATTTGACTGCTACACGATTATATCACGACGCTACTAATGAGTGACACAACTTATATTACTCCCTTTGCGCTGTATCTGTTTTGTATCTGCACAGTTTTTCTGAATTCTTCTGGAAAGTAAAACATGTTTTAGTAGTAACTTTTGTGGTATATCTTCAGTGAGACAGCCTTTTTCATAGCACAACAATACGTTACAGTATAGTACTTTCTTGATCACGGTATTGTATGTAATAACTACGATATCTATACGAATAGCATTTCACTTTTGTTTATTACGAGATAAATACAGTGACTTCTACAGAACTTTGCTTATGGACGACGTTAATTACGACATTTGGCACATTTTTTACCCTAAAGTAATGACAGAGATTATCTTACAACAAGACGCTCAGTTTAGCGCTACAGTACACGTATTTGAGTGATTAATTTTGTACTTCAAAAACATTTATTTTTAAAGATTTTTGAATTACAAAGACACAAAGGTTTTCCGTGATATATTTCATTCCATTGCTGTAATCTGTAACACCTGAGGGTATAATTACATATATCCTCAAGGGGGTACACGCCTACTTTGAATAACATGTGTGTGGCAAGCACAAGGAGCCCTAGCTAACATGGTATTTGCTTATGCAACTTTACACAATGGTACCATATTTCTCTAACACATAATTACACAGCTATCTGATCATTTAACTGAGAGAGACAAACATTTTTTTTACTATGTCAGTGACATATGTTTACGCAATTACACTGTTGGATAACTTCACACATATGAAATTGTATTTTGTGTGTACTTTTTCGGAACCATTGTGATACTATGAGAGCTTTGAATGATGTATTTGGTATGGGATAATGATTTTTAAAGTACGTTTGAGGTAGATGACACTATTGAAATGAGCAGAGAATTTTTTTTAGGTTTTGAAATTATTGCAGAAAGCTACGACATTTTTGAGATTTAGCTGAGGTTTTATGATCTTATTATTATGATGACGATGTGTATTATGCTGTTGAGGTATGTTTATGATCAATAAGCTGATGCGGCGTGAGGAAATTGATTTTGCTACATATTTATTATGATGAAATATTGAAGAAGTGTCGACGAATATGTATATATGTAATAAAGTAAGGAATAATGAGTAGTGGTTAGGGACTCTGATTTGTGAAAAAGGATGTTGGAGACCAAGAATCGTACTTTAAGAGTTATGAAATGTGTATACATGCGTGAATGTATCACAACGCTGGCGAAAATTTTTTGGACACTGTTATATTTATAGGATTTAGTTTCTACACATTTGTAATGCAAATTCTCGACCTATGAAATTTTTTTATATGACACTGTCACTGTAGCACAAAATATTTCGGTAAAAAGCTAAGTAACCTTGACATAATGCATTGTGGGTGCGCAGCTGCGCCAGTCCCCTGGAGAAAAAGCCATTAGGTAAAAAAAAAGAGGCCATTAACCTCGTTATTGACATTCCTTCGTAGAAAGCATCGCAAATATGACATGCTATTACTTGGAAACATATGATTATACTGTGGAGCTCGTACTTTGTGCTAGTTACTGAAATACTTATGAATTGATGGGAAATATTCTTACATCTGCACACCTGATTATAACAAGTGTCTTTCTACAAGAGTTGAGAGAATTTCTACTGACTTATGAAATGCCATATGGCTATTGAATGATGTTTTTATGCTTTGCTTTGTACATAGTTGCTTATTTCATTTGATATTTGGTTTCCTGCTGTGTTTCAGCATTGGTTTTATAAAATAAAATTAAATGCAGTTGCTAATGTGAACACTTTCTGTCGACAGATCAGTTAAATAATAATTTTATGATCCACATTCTTCGAAAAAGGAGCACTTGGAAGGGAAAGAACAATAAGAAGGGACTAATAACAGAACTGCATACATAATTTTCTTTTCAAGTACTTGGTAATTTTTTTTTGTAAAATAAGTTGTTGTGGTGCACCACTATAATGACATAGACATTAAGATGTGAATAGACGTTTCCCTTATCTACATTGTTGTATTTAGTTTACTATTTTTTCTGCTTGAGCTATGTCATATTTAGGTATAAGTTATTGCATTTGGTGCTGCTGTTTGCCAGGCATAGTGCTACTGAATTTCACTTTGTATTACTCTGTTAAGCCAGTTTTATTACTGATTTATTTTTCTTGTTGCTGCACAGTGGCTCATATTAGTTGTATGTTGCATTTGCTTTGCTAATTTAGATATACTGCTGCTTGCTTTGCCAATTTGCATTTTTTTGTCGTTGCTGTTTGTATTAATTAGTTATGTGCTGCTGCATTCCCTCGTCCCTTAGTATATATATCTGAGTGCAGTAGATTTAAGTTAGCTTCAGATGGGATAGACTATATGTGGTGTCACCACCAGACACCACACTTGCTAGGTGGTAGCCTTTAAATCGGCCGCGGTCCGTTAGTAGACGTCGGACCCGCGTGTCGCCACTATCAGTGATTGCAGACCGAGCGCCGCCACACGGCAGGTCTAGAGAGACTTCCTAGCACTCGCCCCAGTTGTACAACCGACTTTGCTAGCGATGGTTCACTGACAAAATACGCTCTCATTCGCCGAGACGATAGTTTAACATAGCCTTCAGCTACGTCATTTGCTACGACCTAGCAAGGCGCCATTATCAGTTACCATTGATATTGTGAATCATGTACCGGCAAGACCGACGTTCTTCATTAACGGATTAAAGTTAAGTATACCACCAGCTGCGCCCGTTTTTCTAAATTCTAATTTCCTTGTCCTGTTCCAGAACTCACGCCAGCCTGCGTGAGCTAAAACGCGTGCCTTTCGGCCTCCTCTAGTAACACGGTGTTGGCTCTCCTGCCAACCAAAACCCTATATAAGAGAATGAGTTGTGATGAATTGGAAGAAATGCATTGAGAAGTTATACGAAAAAAGTTTGTAAAAAAAAGGAACTGTACAATGAAGAATAATTATTTTGAAAGAGGATATGAATACAATATAGAAATCAAGTATTGATAGGACTTTTTGGGAAAAATGATGAACAAAGGGAGATCTCCAAGAAGTAAAGAAAGTTTTGTTTGCAAAATACTGCAGTAAAACAAACCCTGTCCTTTCCTTTTGTGTTATTGCGCTATGTGTTTGTGTACCCTTGTGTATTTGTGTTCTTCCTGTCTTTATATGTTTATCTGATAAGAGTAATGTTGTAGAATTTTTCTAATACTATGTTATTTACTTTGTAAAGATGTTTAGACATTATTAATTCTGTTCTGTTTTAATGCTCATGTGTGAAGTTAATGTTTCGAAAACTATTATCATTATTTTATTTATTTACTTATGTCATAATTCCTGTAACACTGATGTACATGTTTATTTCTATTCTTTTGTAAATCCTTTATTACTACAAATGTTATCTGTATTATTATGTTTTTAATGATGTCTTCTGTACCTTTGTAATTGTAATCTCATGTTATAAAATTGTAATTGACACCAGTTCATCAAATTAAGTAACTTGTAAGCATTCATTTCAGTGCACACATTTCTGTTGGTCATAGTATATGCACAATATGTGAGAAGTTGGGACTGTTAGTGTTTCCACGTGTGTTAATAATTCAGCAAGGGACTGGTTAACAGCATTGCTGGTTCTAAGGACATATCAAAAAGTTTGTGAGTGCACAAGTGGTGGTTTATGAACTTGCTATATTGTCTGCAACACTCATTACGGTGATTGTGCACCCAGACAGTCGCAACAGATGGCTGCTGGCCATCTCTACAAGGACTACAGTGGGTCTACACCTTTGATGACCCACCAATACCATTATTTCTACAAGGACTACAGTGGGTCTACATCTTTGATGACCCACCAACACCATTATTTCTACAAGGACTGCAGTGGGTCTGCACCTCTGGTGGCGCACCAATACCATAAGCTCTACCAGGACTACAGTGGGTCTGCTCTGTGATGACCTACCTACCAATATTCTTCAAAACTTCGACTGACTCTGCTGTGGGTTTGCTCTGTTGTGGCCCATTACCTGTCTTCATGTCAAGAGTCAGCACTGCCTTTCCGTTGGAAGGACAACACTACTTCTTCAAGACTGCATGGAAATCCGCTACTTCCGTGTGCATTTTCTTTTACTGCTCAGACTTTGAGAAAAAAAAAAGAAAAACTGTGATCACTATTGTGATGAATGATCAGGACTGTCTTTATAAGAACAAATTTTGCTTTTGACCAACATTGCATCAGTAAGTGTGTGCATTTGATATCTTTGTTATTGTAATTGTGAAAAATTTTATCAAATCATTATTGGCCACTGCCCAAAACAATTTGTAAAATTGTTTATGGGGAGCATGGGGGCTATGTAAGCAGGCTGTTTAGGTTTTTATGTTGGTAACGCCACGTAGTGCTCCATATGAAAATCACTGACTGTGCTGTGTGAAGTCTGTGGCTGGTTTGCATTTTTGGAATATTTGCTATTATAGTGTTGGGCTGTTGGATGTGAACAGTGCATAGCGTTGCGCAGTTGGAGTTGAGCTGCCAGCAGTGGTGGATGTGGGGAGAGAGATGGCAGAATTTTGAGAGCGGACGATCTGGACGTCTATCCATCACAAAGAGCAAATTTGTAATATTGGATATCATGAACTGATATATATATATATGATGACTTTTGAACATTATTTAGGTAAATACATTGTTTGTTCTCTATCAAAACCTTTCATTTGCTAACTATGCGTATTATTTAGCAGGCTGTATTGGCGCTCGCTGTATTGCAGTAGTTCGAGTAATGAAGATTTTTGTGAGGTAAGCGATTCATGGAAGGTATAGGTTATTGTTAGTCAGGGCCATTCTTTTGTAGGGATTATTGAAAGTCAGATTGCGTTGCGCTAAAAATATTGTGTGTCAGTTTAGTGTTGATCATAATAAGTAAAGGGAGAAATGTCTGAGTACGTTCAGTTCTGTTCAGCTGTTTGAAAATCAAATAACGTAAGAGGTTTACCAGAACAGTAAATTCACTAATTTTTCAAAGGGGATGTTTCAACATGTAGATCTCTTTTTTTCTTTCTTCTCGGGGTCTTGCACAAAATTTTAAACCTGTTTAAAGCATGTACACAGCCCTTTGAGGCCTTCAGCGCGTTTTTTCCGTCCGTCCACTCTCTCATCTGCGTTTAACAGCGGATTTCCTCCTGCACTCTAAATGTTGACATTTTTGCTTATAATTTCAACAATGGCTGTTTCGGGGTTTATTTATTCTAGATCTGTCATTCCAACGATCATATGTTTTCGATTTCTTCAAAATTTCTCCTGCACCCATTTCGCCTTGGCTTTCCTACACTTCAAATTTACGTCATTCGTAAGTGATTTACATTGGTTTATTCCGCTCTTTTACTACCCAGTTTTTTCCATCCTTCTTTCGCCGATCAATTGCAATATTTCTTCTGTTACCCAAATTTTACTTTTCTTGTACTTCCATACGTCTGTCCAACTTCTGTCATTGCCTTTTCTACAGGTGCCCATTCCTATTCATCTGAACTGTCTACTGTGATGCTCATAATCACAGCATCTAGCGCCTCAGAACTTCCATTGTACTTATTCATGCCGCAGTACTTCAGTAGCCGATGTTCTCCATGGTGAATCTTCCTGAAGATTCTCTTAATCTTCAGCCTAAATTGTGATCGGATTCTGTATCTGCTTCTGGGTACCACTTACAAACCAATACCTGATTTTGGACATTGTCTCATCATGGTGCAATAGAGCTGGTACTTTCGGGTGTCACCGAGCCTTATTTCGTACTACCGACACCATATTCTCCCTTAACACTCACTTCACTTCCTACCACAGTGTTCCAATCCCCCATGATTATCAGATTATCGTCTCCTTTGACAAACTGATGTCAGCATGTATTGCCTATATACTATTGTTTTTGATGTTGGTTTGCTATTGATTCTGACGAGAATAACCTTATCACTAAATAGTCCAAAGAAACTAACTCTCCGACCTATCTTTCTAGTGATAACAAACCATACTCCCTTATATCATTTGCTGCTGCTGTTGACATTAAACTGTACCCGCCGAACCAGAAATCCTTATCTTCTTTCCATTTCACTTTACTGAGCACCACTTTACCCAGACTGATCCTTTACATATTCCCTTTCAGATTTCCGTCATTCCACGTTCCGACTCGTGGTATGTTATCCATTCGTTGGTTTTTCTCATGGTCACCTCACCCTTGGCAGTCCCTTCCTCGAGATGCGAATGGGGAACTAATCTGGTATCTTTTGTCAATGGAGCTATCTTCGTGACACTTTCTCAGCTCCACGCCACATTTCCTCTAAATACAGTGTATTAAGTGTCTTTAATACAGTGGTTTCCATTGCCTTCAGCACCCTATACGGTTGATCACTACTGATCCTTCCGCCATTTCTTACAGTTTCCTGATGCGCTGAACCTCGGTCCACTCCTCCATCCTCTTTGATAAAGCCGTTGGCAGAACAATGTTGATTCCTTAACCCACACGAAATTGATCCCTACGTACTAACCTACCAGCTTCGTTGGTACTCGAAGCCATATTGCGCCGACGAGCCCTTCTTTTCCCCATATTATCTTTTTCGAGAATAAGTGTTTCTTAGTGTAGCATAGTCTTCATTACTTACACTTTCATCAGCATTTGTTTTTAAAATACAGTAAACTGTTTTTATTATCGTCAGTGTAAAGATAACTGTCCTTTTTGGTAATTCTTAAAATCTATAAATATTGTCTCTAATATTTCCAGTCTCTGTTTTCCATAATGCACGTAGCTGATGATCGGCAAAATGTATCACTAACTGCAACCCGCGCCTTTGAAGGTAGTCAGCCCAGCCATTGTAGACTATGTTATCAAAAGTTTCCGGTCACCAAAAAAAAAAAAAAAAAAAAATTGTTTTCGTTTAGGTGCATTGTGCTCCCACCTACTGCCAGGTAATCCATATCAGCGACCTCAGTAGTCATTAGACGTAATGAGAGAGCAGAATGGGGCACTCTGCGGAACTCACGGACTTCGAATGCGGTCTGGTGATTGGGTATCATTTGTGTCATACGTCTGTATGTGAGATTTCTACACTCCTTGACATCCCTAGGTCCACTGTTTCCGATGTGATAGTGAAGTGGACACGTGAAGGGGTACGTACAGCGCAAAAGCGTACAGGCCGACTTCGTATGTAGACTGATAGAGACCGCCGACAGTCGAAGAGGGTCTTAATGTGTAATAGGCACACATCTATGCAGACCATCGCACAGGAATTCCAGACTGCATCAGGATCCATTGCAAGTAGTATGACAGTTAGGTGGGAGGTGAGAAAACTTGGATTTTATGGTCGAGCGGCTGCGCATAAGCCACACATCACGCCGGTAAATTCCAAACAACGCCTCGCTTGGTGTAAAGAGCGTAAACGTTGTGTGGAGTGCCGAATCACGGTGCACGATGTGGTGATCCGATGGCAGGGTGTGGGTATGAATAATGCCTGGTGAACTCATCTGCCAGCGTGTGTAGAGCCAACAGTAAAATTCGGAGCAATGGTGTTGTGGCGTGGAAGTGTTTTTCATGGAGGGGGCTTGCACCCCTGGTTTTGCGTGGCACTATCTCAGCACAGGCCTACATTGTTGTTTTAATCACCTTCTTTCTTCCCACTGTTGAAGAGCAATTCGAGGATGGCGATTGCATCTTTCAACACAATCGAGCACCTGTTCATAATGCACGGCCTGTGGCGGAGTGTTTACACAGCAATAACATCCCTGTAATAAATTGGCCTGCGCAGAGTCCTGACCTGAATCCTATAAAACACCTTTGGGATGTTTTGGAACGCCGACTTCGTACCAGACCTCACCGACCGACATCGATACCTCTCCTCAGTGCAGCACTCCGTGAAGAATGGGCTGCCATTCCCCAAGAATCCTTCCAGTGCCTCATTGAACGTATGCCTGCGAGAGTGGAAGTTATCAGGGATAAGGGTGAGCTAACACCATAGTGAATTCCAGCCTTACCGATGGAGGGCGCCACAACCTGTAAGTCATTTTCAGCCAGGTGTCCGGATACTTTTGATCACATAGTGTTTGTAAATGAACTGAACGGGCAACGAATAGAAAATTTGCGAAAAAATAAACAGCTCATATTATCCTGATAACTGGTACGGCGATAGGCAGACTACAGCCTTACACTGAAGTCCATAATTGCCCTTCTAGATAAGATTAACAAGAACTGACTTGCAAGTTCCGCTCTTTGGCAATTTAAATTCATGTCCCCGCAGGGAAACAGACTAAAAGTGTTAGAGCAACGTGAATGCTGCCACTGAACTACTCGGGAAAACTTGTTTAGCGTAAATGCAACGCTCTCTACTTCACAAAGGACTGTAAGAGAGAGAGGCAGGCCATTATCTTCTCTTCCCGTTTTACTTCGGAGTGTTTTGACGAGGTAGATTTTTCGAGGTTCTTTTACTGTTAGAAGATAAATAGGGGCTTTCTCAGATAGCTTAGTCAAGAAGTGATAAGAGTTTGAAATATGGTCTATATTCCAAACCTGTTCGCTGTTCCAAAAATCGTTTGAGAATCTGATGTGGTTCAAAATGGCTCTGAGCACTCTGGGACTTAACATCTATGGACATCAGTCCCCTAGAACTTCTTAAATCTAACTAACCTAAGGACATCACACAACACTCAGTCGTCACGACGCAGAGAAAATACCTGACCCCACCGGGAATCGAACCCGGGAACCCGGGCGCGGGAAACGAGGTAGCGATGAACTGGGGAATTTCCCGTACTACCATTTCACTGGTGTACCGTGAATACCAGGAATCCGGTATAACATAAAGTCTCCGACATAGCTGCGGAGACCAAAGACAACTGAAGAGATCGATTTTAGTAGGGGACTGTTGAAGCTGGTGGAGGCTCTGTAATGGCGTGGGGCGTGTGCAGTTCGAATGATATTGGACCCCTGATACATCTAGATACGACTCTGACACGTTACACGTACGTAAGCATCCTGTCTGACCATCTTCATCCGTTCATGTCTATTGTGCATTCCGAGGGATGCGTTGCAATGTGCTGTTCAGATGAGATCTCCACCCCCTCGCACTCTTACGGATTTATCGACAGCTCTGCAGGATTCATGGTGTCAGTTCCCTCCAGCAGTACTTCAGACATTAGTCAAGTCCATACCACGCCGTGGTGCGGCACTTCTGCGTGCTCGCGGGGGCCTACGTGATATTAGACAGGTGTAACAGTTTCTTTGGCTCTTCGGTGTAGATTCAAGTGATACATACTTTATCGTGAAAACATAAAAGTATTCCGAAATAAAAAATAAAATATCATAAGAGTGTGAAACTGCTCTGCATGTGTAACGATCGAGCGAGGTGCCGCACTGGTTATCACAATGGACTCGCATTCGGAAAGACGACTGTTCAAACCCGCGTCCGGCCGTCCTGATTTAGGTCTTCTGTGATTTCCCTAAATCGCTTCAGGAAAATGTCGGAATGGTTTCTCTGAAAGGGCGCGGCTGACTTCGTTCCCCATCCTTCGCTAATCGGATGGAACCGATGTCCTCGCTGATTAGTTCCCTCCCCCAAACCAACCAACCAACCAAAAATTAACAACGTGTAACAGAAAATGTCGTCGCTGATGAATTTGCGTTCTGTTGGACCTTGTAGAAACTTCCAATAAAATTAATTTTCATAACATTCGAGACATCGTTCTTGTATCGTGTCACCCATGAATGCATTTTATTTAAGAGACTCCGTGTGTGACGCCGTGGGAGTAGGTGTATGCCGCCGCCGAGTTTTAGTTATGACGACTCGCCTTAATAAGACCGAGAATATTCCCTACCTTCAGAAAGCTTTTTATTTGTAGCTGTTATTGACCCTTCCACTGCATCCATCACCAAATTGCCGATATAGTCCATACAAAGTTAACTTACGTACTTTCAGGCCAATATTTCTGTTAAAGTCGACCAAAATCCGAGTTTACTATTTTTGTGTACTTTTCTATCCGTTGGATACTCATCTGTGTCGTAGTATTGAAATAGTTATACGCACTAGCTTTTGTTAAAACCGTCAAATTCTCTAGATTACATTCCTTTCTTGGAGAATCAAAACACGTCCTCACATCTAGAGATTCTGCAGGTATTACTGATCTATTGATATGGGATATAGTCTATTTGGAAATATGGCAACGTTTTGTTGTCATTTTATGAACTTGCGCAAAACTTATGTTATTCCTGGCGTCTTCACTGTTAAGATCGATAAAAACTGCAGTGTATTCGATACGACAATTTTAGATTCTTTTCGAATGTCTCTTCGTCCCTTGCGCACTCTATCCAGAATACCACTGTGGGTAGGCACTTGCTTCAGCATTTCCTGCATGTCGCTACCAAACACATGTCAATGCACCGTTCCGCAAAATATAGAAACCACGCATCAACACACAATCTCGCACAGAAACAGCAAACATTTAGCTGGCGTTGAGCTACTGCACTGTAAACAGTGTGCACATGGCAACAAAGCTATGAGGCAGGCGAACAGTAACGCTTAGCGCCTTCGGACTGCAGGCAGTGGCTGTGATCTTGAGAAGTCGAATTTCGTGTCGGGCGCTCTAGTTCACATTCCATGCTAAACCAAAAAATGGTTCAAATGGCTCTGAGCACTATGCGACTTAACTTCTGAGGTCATCAGTCGCCTAGAACTTAGAACTAATTAAACCTAACTAACCTAAGGACATCACACACATCCATGCCCGAGGCAGGATTCGAACCTGCGACCGTAGCGGTCACGCGGTTCCAGACTGAAGCGCCTTTAACCGCACGGCCACACCGGCCGGCCATGCTAAACCAGTTACTGGTTAAGCACACATAACTTTAACAACAAAACAAAACAATTTGTCTTCTACATTACACATCACCCGTTATTAATTAAAAATTCTTGTTTGAAACACGAGTAATTTTTCAGAAGAAAAAGTTTGTTTATTTTTGAAGTATCATCATAGCTCAAATACCATTTAGCTACACAAAAAAGTTACGTATTACACGCATGAACATACGTGTCGCAGAGAACTTCCCCTTCTCTTTTGTCAACTACATCTTTTATCCCCTTATTTTATGAGGTTGTTTCTCCTGTGATATTTTATACAGTCTTGTGGTTGAAGAGCGGACAACCGTGCCGCTGCCAGCCCACCCCTGCCCATATGGGGTAGGGGTATGAAATAACAATAAAGAAAAAAAAAACCGTTCAGTCAATCGTGTACAGCCTCCGATAGAATTCGCTATTATCTTCACCATACTACTGACTATTCGTCGACGACTTCACTTTGTTACTGATTTTCCTCTTTGCTCTCGCATTGCGTCGGAAGTTGGTTGCGCTTTATTGTGGCGTAGGTTATCGACTTGCCCTTGTTGTATCGGTCCACACCTCGGTCAGCCCTATTGCTCGGCTCCGACATGGGTTTGAGTCCTGTCCGCAGGCGGTCTTGCGTATCGTATCTCTCTTTTTTTCTGACGTGTGCACCGGTATCAGGCTACTCGCGGAAGTAGCAATGACGGCTGCTATTCGTGGTCGGCCGCTGCATTGAGATCAGCTCTGCCTTAGAGACCGATCTAAGAGCGAGTACGAGAGAAAAGAAAAAGCTAAGCATTTTTTAGAGTGGTCGGACTAGTGAAACTAAGAATGACATTACTCTGAAACAATGGCCGCGCGGAGTAGCCGCGGGGTCTATGGCGCCTTGCCACGGTTCGTGCGTCTCCTCCCGTCTGAGATTCGAGTCCTCCCTTGGGCACGGGTGAGTGTGTTGTCCTTAGTGTAAGTTAGTTTAAGTAGTGTGCAAACCTAGGGACCGATGACCTCAGCAGTTTGGTCCCATAGTATTTACCACAAATTTCCAATTTCCTGAAACAAGGACGGCAAAATACGCGACCGACTCCTGTGGCTACCAGGAACCGACTCCCTAAATTCTCTTCCGCCGCGCACCCATAGAGCGACCACCTCGCTGTGCAAGACTCGGCCAATCGTCGCCAATGAACAAAGCTTTCGCCAATTAGACCTTACAGCAAATTCGTCTAGTCCCCCACTACCGTACTACGTCAACCTAGGCTCCTATTGCTTGGTGCCAATTCCCGACGGTGACTGCGAACGTGTTCTGATATGACAGACGAGCAGCCTATTATAGCCTCCACCAGGACTTTGCGCGGGAAGCGACTGGAACAGGAAAGGGAGGTAATGACAGTGGCACGTAAAGTGCCCTCCGCCACACACCGTTGGGTGGCTTGCGGAGTATAAATGTAGATGTAGATGTAGAATATAACAAAACAAGATCAATCTTAATAAATCTACTGTTTTTCTACAGAGGTCACAAGATTCCATCTGGCATCGAAATTATTTACTGCAACGCTTTAGGTGCCATCGTATTTTCTTTTCATTGATGGCTTCTGAGTTCATGCGCTTGACGGAGCGCGGATCTTCACGCTTATAACTCATAGAGCCTTTACGCTCTTCAACAGTTGATGGATACCCCTTCCAGCTCAACGTCTCCGCAGATCAATGAACCATACAAATATTTTGTATTTTATCGTAATTTACATTGTGTCTCATGTATACAGTGTATGTTTATAAAAGTTTCTGATCTCCTTCTAAGAACATTTATGTAAAATTTTCAGAGATGACTTAAGGTCTGAAAATGATCTGTGTAGACTATAACCTGTCAGCGTGAATAAAACTATTTCTGTTTGCAATCAAGACTGATTATTGTATTATAGTTAAATTTAGATTGCTATTATTCCAAATATGTTATCAAAAGTCATATTGGAGTTAACTGAAGTTGTGTATTTTGCAAAGATTGCTTTCTTGTACTTTGGAGTCTGATTTTCAGAATTTCTGTCTGTGCTAATCTGCACATGTTGTCGAAAAGGCATATTTTGAAACATTATCTATTGGGACAGCCTGTCGAGAACCCAGACGCCGACTTAAAAAATCACTTCTTTCTGAGGTTCTCAAATAACAATGCGACATTGAATACTGTGGTGCACCACCTGGCTTCAGATACCACCAGCCACACTACATCTGAAAGGCTTTCGTCATCAGCAGCAGTCACGGAGGGGTGTTCCTTTTGATGACTTGTACAGTACAGGCAAGACACTACCCCTCATCAGACTTGACTGCAGTGCAGCGGCGAGTACTGTAGACAAGACCTAACCGAGCGGGCCACTGTGGCTCCCGTGCGTCCGCCAGACTGGCTGTCCTAGGGCGCTCCCCCAGTTGATGCGTCCCAGTGGGACGACCGACTGGCCATCCTTCCCGTTCGCTCCCCTTCCCCCTTGTTCCTGTTTATTGCTGGGATGCGCGCGAGCACGCACTGAGAGCTTATGCAGCTCGAGTTTGCAATAGCTATTTAGTCGACTGTGGGACGGCTTGTTACTACCACTCAGTGCTGTCAATGACAGTCATCAACCGGTTAAAAAGGCTTTTATTACATGTGAGAGGTCCGTATTAACGCGATTTTGCTCCTCGGCAATAATTCTAAATAATCAGATAGTAGTATGGTGGCAAAATTGCTCATTTTGACGTGATTAACACGTCAGTCAGAGACGACGCAGAAAGATGCATCATCTGGTCACTGCCCAAACCACTCCCAATTCAGTGACACGTAAAGCACTACAACTGCAATCACTTTGATTCGCGATCCCTTCAGTCATCGTTGTTGCAAACAGTCCTTGAGACACCGTTCTGAACACTCAGCGAATATCGAAAAGGAGAAGCGAAAGCAATACAACATTGTAGAAGTATTAAGGACCAAAGTACCTTTCGCATGATGTATCACTGCCAAGTAACGCAGCTCGATGAAACTTGAACAATACACAGAATGAACAGTTACAGAATGGCACAGGAGGTAACTGAAAGAATTAAGAAATCAGACGAACAGGAACGCCACTTTTATTCAAAGATAATACTTACACAGAAGTCATCGCGATTTATGATGGTCCCCTGGATATTACAAAAGGCAGGACATGGTTCTTAACAGGGTGTGTGGTCACACGGACACGGAAGCTTTAAGATGTCGTGGTCTCCTGACCTTCATTGCTTACATATTCCGCCCTCACAATCATATTCCGCACATCAAGACGCTTCATTTGAACCCAAACTCGATAAGATAAAGTCAATGTTGTATGAATTCATGTAAACGATATGCAAATAACTAATAAATCGTACGTGCGCACCGTGGTTGAAATACTCGAGGCTGGCGTACACACATACATACCTGACACGCCGGTCACAGGAGCTTTTAGTTCAAGACAGGCAACCGCACACCAGGAGGCCAGTCCCAACCCATCTACGTCGGTCGGTGGCCGCCTGTGGAGTGAACAGCCTTCGCTCGAGGGAAATGAGGAACGACCCCATGTTCGGCTTAAAAACAAATTCCGCTGTATTGTGTGGGAGCGGCCAGCCTACGGATTCTTTACACATAGCACGCACTTTCAGAGATTTTCACAGGGAGACAGCAAACGCCAAATGCCGATACTACAGGTTTCCGGATTGGTCGCCTTAAACGAAACGTCATGCTCCCGTTTTAGAAGAGCAATGCTGATTGGCAGAAGATATTTCTGATGCCTTGAGCTGAAGGAGTAATGGAAGAGACCGAAAGATATACTCCTTCACGTCTGGCGTGGTGAGGCGCCGTTCCGTTGTCGCCCTTGGAGCAAGGAACAAGTCTCTCCTCAGTACTTCACTGGGAGAGCACCTCTGTCGAGAGCGAATCGAAGTGCGACTCTCTATATTGAGTCCTTGCGATTAATCATTGTTCACTGTGTTGGCCGACACACTTATTGTGCGGTGTGAATGGACAGAGTTATAGTTAAACGCCTGCGAGCGAATTTTTGAGTGGCATCGCAGTGGACTGTTTATCTGACTGGTGTACCACGCCAATAGTTAGACTAGGGGTGAATAGGAATCCTTGACTTCATCAAGGCGTAGGGAGAGTATGATTGGCGAAGGTCAATCCAGATAGAACGAGAGTTATCTTATTTGTCAGCAGCGAGTGGCGCAGACAGCAGTCATCGCAGCTTACAGTATTGTGCGCCTCAGCTATTGCAAGCCCCATATTTCCTCCACAACAGTACACTTCACTGCATTTCACACGCAACAGCCTCAACTGTACCTAGCAACATTCTAAAGGATAATTATTCAAGTTGAGTAGACGCGCCTCTCAGCCATTCTGCCAAGTCAACAACCATCTTAAAACTTTGTATAGAAATATCATTAGCGATTCCTATCCTTGAGAGGTAACTTCACATTCCGAAAAGAACCAGGATATAACTTATTCAAATCATAACCAAAAGTGCCATTGTGATTTCTCAGAATTTTTGCAAAATATAATAATAACTTTCGTTAGTTTCATGTCTTTCTTACACTAACTAGCATTACTCCAGTATCCAAGTATCCCACTACTTACGTAAGAAATTTTGTGAATTTTTGTGTCATTTCCTTACAGCGGACGACTCCAGAAGATATTTATTGCTGAAAGTTTTTCAGGCATTTCTCTTTAGAACGTTAGGAGCGTCTGTCTGACTTCTGTAGTAGTGTGGGGGTGGAAATTGCATCTTGCAGGAGCCACAGGGTAAAGGGTACATCTCAGATCAATCTGTTGCGCAGAATAACAGGTCAACCCCACGCTCACAATGCATGCTCTGCAGCGTGCTCTCCTTCTGGCCACAAGATTGGTAAGGAGTTCTTGTGGTACGGCTTTCCATTCCTCCACCAGTGCGTTTGAGAACAACTGGACGGTCGTTGAAGCATATAGATGTTCTGCTGTACGTCTTCCCAACGCATTCCACACGTGCTTGATGGTATTTAAGCCAGGCGAACGGGCAAGCAAGTCCACTCACCGAATATCATCTCGTTCCAAGAACTCCTCCGCCTGCACTCTTCGATGCAGTCGTCACTACCATCCATAAAAATTAAGTCATGGCCAAACGAATTCCTGAAAAGACACACATGTGGGAGGAGTACAGGCCGGCAATAACGTTGACTAGTGAGTGTACTGCGCTAGAAGATTTGTAGTTCAGTATGCCCATGCAACATTCTTCCTTCCCACATCATAACATCTGAACCACAAAAACGAGCTGTTCTACACTGTTTGTGAGTACATTACATGTTCTCAACTCTCGCCATATAAGGGTACATCGAAAATCATTAATCAGACTGAATCTGGTCTCATCCGAGGGTAGTACGAGCTCCCACTCTTCGTTGGCCCAGTCCCTATGCTCTTGGCACCATCGAATCGGTTCTGTCGAGGTGCTGGTGTCAACGGAACACGACATACTGGTTGTCGTGCAAAGGGAAGACCTCAGATGGTTCAAATGGCTCAAAGTACTATGGGACTTAACATCTGAGGTTATCAGTCCCAGGCGAAATACCCTCTGATTTCGAGAAGAATATAGTAATTCCAATCGAAAGAAAGCAGGTGTTGGCAGATGTGAAAATTACCGAACTATCAGTTTAATAAGTCACAGCTGCAAAATACTAACGCGAATTCTTTACAGACGAATGGAAAAACTGATAGAAGCCGACCTCGGGGAAGATCAGTTTGGATTCCGTAGAAACGTTGGAACACGTGAGGCGATACTGACCCTACGACTTATCTTAGAAGAAAGATTAAGGAAAGGCAAACCTACGTTTCTAGCATTTGTAGACGTAGATAAAGCTTTTGACAATGTTGACTGGAATACTCTCTTTCAAATTCTGAAGGTGGCAGGGGTAAAATACAGGGAGCGAAAGGCTATTTACAATTTGTACAGAAACCAGATGGCAGTTATAAGAGTCGAGGGACATGAAAGGGAAGCAGTGGTTGGGAAGGGAGTGAGACAGGGTTGTAGCCTATCCTCAATGTTATTCAATCTGTATATTGAGCAAGCAATAAAGGAAACAAAAGAAAAGTTCGGAGTAGGTATTAAAATCCTTGGAGATGAAATTAAAACTTTGAGGTTCGCCGATGACATTGTAATTCTGTCAGAGACAGCAAAGGACTTGGAAGAGCAGCTGAACGGAATGGACAGTCTCTTGAAAGGAGGGTGTAGGATGAGCATCAACAAAAGCAAAACGAGGATAATGGAATGTAGTCGAATTAAGTCGGGTGTTGCTGAGGGAATTAGATTAGGAAATGAGACACTTAAAGTAGTAAAAGAGTTTTGCTATTTGGGGAGCAAAGTAACTGATGATGGTCCAAGTAGAGAGGATATCAAATGTAGACTGGCAATGGCAAGGAAAACGTTTCTGAAGAAGAAAAATTTGTTAACATAGAGTATAGATTTAAATGTCAGGAAGTCGTTTCTGAAAGTATTCGTATGGAGTGTAACCATGTATGGAAGTGAAACATGGACGATAAATAGTTTAGACAAGAAGAGAATAGAAGCTTTCGAAATGTGGTGCTACAGAAGAATGCTGAAGATTAGATGGGTAGATCACATAACTAATGAGGAGGTATTGAATAGAATTGGGGAGAAAAGGAGCTTGTGGCAAAACTTGACTAGAAGAAGGGATCGGTTGGTAGGACATGTTCTGAGACATCGAGGGATCACCAATTTAGTATTGGAGGGCAGCGTGGAGAGTAAAAATCGTAGACGGAGACCAAGAGATGAATACACTAAGCAGGTTCCGAAGGATGTAGGCTGCAGTAGGTACTGGGAGATGAAGAAGCTTGCACAGGATAGAGTAGCATCCTAAGGACATCACACACATCCATGCCCGAGGCAGCATTCGAACCTGCGACCGTAGCGGTCGCGCCGTTCCAGACTGTAGCGCCTAGAACCGCTCGGGCACAGCTGGCGGCTAGGGAAGACCTCCCCACGCAACTGGAGGGTGAGAGTGAGAGTGCGTGCGTCGAAGTGCTGTTAGATGTGGTTGCAACTGTATCTGCTATTGCACAACGTACCCATCATCTGCTGCTTTAGTTGACTGCCCCTGCTTCGGGCAGCAGTTCCGTTGTTCGGAGCGCTCCCCACGCACTTGAAACAATGATGTGATCAATACCAAACTCCTAGGCTGCCCGTGTGAAGTCATCCAAATGCCGACTCCGGGCCATGTTGTAATGAAGTGCACCGTAACTGCTCGCTGATTGACACACGCTGTCTTTTCCTATTGTTTCATCTGCCTCGTGTTGCTGGGTCAGTCCCATTTGGCGCTAGGGTCGAGCTGACTTCACAGCACGTGACGTCCAGCATACTCGGTGACGTCTGCCAACATGCTCCCTCACTTTCATTCATTTCCATCGAGTAGTTAATACGTTACGTTACTTTATCTACCACGTCCTAAAGTTTAGCACGACAATGTACACAGAGAATGAAGAAAAATGTTGTATCTTTTAACGGCAACTATTTATTTGTTTATCAGGGCACAATATGTACTGAATTAATTTTTTCGCGTTAAGTTTCGAGTGCTTGTAACAGGTTCGTCTTGCGAAGGAAACAGTCTTTCAGAAGTCCAACTCACTTTTGTGCAGCAACACTTCAGCAGAGATCCTCTTCTGCTATATTTTAATCCATTCACGTCCTGATCCTCATTTTCATAATTTCTAACAATCTTAATCTCCAGTACTGTACAATTCCATTCGCGTGTTGAGCGAAGGAAAATCTACTCTACATACCTCTGTATGTGCCCTAACCTCTCATATCTTATTTTCATGATCCCAAGATGAAACGTTCGAGAGAGTTCTGAAATGAAATGCTTCAGAATTTTTTGTGAAAACTCTTAGCCTTTCAAAATAAAACAAACTTTATTAACATTCTACCTCTTTATTATTCCTGTCTATATTTATTTTCCAACATTGTCACGCTGACGATGAACACAATTCTCTCAATGAGAGACCAGTTTGTTGATACAGACACGTTAGAATGTTTGACTTAGTTGATGAAGCCACAACCTCAACCCTGCTTGCTCCACTTTATCACTATCCTAGTGAAGTCCTCGAAGGTGTTCTTTAAGTTATGGAAACAGATTGAAATCGGACTTAGCCAAATAGGGACTGTATGAAGACCGATGACAGTGAACTCAACGGGTCTGATTGTTGGAGATCTCTCAGTGCTCGTCTGTTGTCGGACATTGTTACGGTGAAGGAGACGGTGCTCCATGTGTGGACACTCTCTTCGAATGCGAAACTCGGTTGCAGAACGTTGTTTCTCATGCACCGACATAGTTACGTTATATACGATTGCACGGCCATGGTACACGATATATTTCGCAGCCCTCTAGTGCCAGAGGACTGCAAATATGTAGACTTGAAGGATGGAGATGTAGAATGTTATTAACGTCTATTTTATTTAAAAAGCTATAGTATTTTACAGACAAAAAAATTCGGAGTCACTTCTTCTCAGCATGCCCTCTTTAACGCCTCTCGCAGCGTAATGGTCGAGAGAACGGCATAGTCTTTCTTTGAAGGATTTCCAAGTAAATTGCCCGAGCATATCTGTTACGCTTTCGCAAGGGCCGTACCGACCTGTAACAATCCTAGCAGTGCGCCTCTGAACTCCTTCAATGTCTATTGTAATGATAGACTGATAGAGATTCCAAACACTGGAACAATATCCTAGAATCGTCCCAGAACCCTTGCAACAGGTCTAAGGCTTCCTTTCATCTATTCTAATAATTATTTTACGTGAACTTAGCATTTCATATTGCTCGTTAGTATTACCGTACCCCTAAATATTTGTACGATGTGACATGGGCAAGATTCTCTCCGCTACTCTCGTAATCAAATGCTATGGGGTTATTACTCTTTTTTAGAGAGAGTATCTTCCATTCATTGACAATAGATTACAGTATTGACGACAAATCACTGGAAACAGTGAGTACCGCAAAAGACATAGAAGTCAACATACAGAGCGACTAAAGTAGATGACCACGTAAAACTATTTGTGGGAAAAGAAGATGTCAGGCTGAGATAGGTTGGAGGAATCTACAAAGGTTTTCAATATACTGTGTCTCGCACTTCTCAGATACTCAAGAAAATACATTTTAAACTGTTTGCACCAAAGTTGCTAATCATTTGTTGGTTGACTAGTTTCGGGCTTTGCCCATTTTCACAGACCATCCGTTACAGAGAACAAAGTTTTTTCTTATTAGCTGATGCGTCAAATGTGAGTAATAAAGGTATCAGGTTTAATGTTTTCCAGATAATAACCACCTAAGTATTTTGTATTTGGAATATACATGAAGTGTACTGTTCAATGTCATCACAGTTTATATATAGCTCAGATCTGCGTTAAAATATGTCACAATTGTAGTTACACCTTACTGTAGTATGTCAGTGTATGAGCGTAAGATATATCTGTTTTGATTGTAGTATCTTCACTGTCCACCATGATCTGATCGACATGACAATGATATTCCACATACAATGGAGAACTTGTTCTCGTTGGAGCTCACTGTATGTCACGTTGATTTATTTTCGTAGGAGATACCATAATTTTGACAGATGTTGATGCCCATGTTGAGAAACGCCGGGAAACTCAAAATGATTAAACACACACACACACGTCATACAGCACCATTTACTTCAAATATTCAGCTGGCTTAGATGATGGAAAAAAAAGCTACATTTTATTTAAAATCAACGACAAAAACTGTGTAATACCTCATTTAACAAACAGTATTTTATTTATTTATTTATCGTATGGCCTTCGTCACAATCCTTATACATTTTATACGTAAGTTAATTTCACATAAAGACATTTAATATAATCAATTGCCTCCTCTGTTGCAGCGAGGAAATCGTTGTAGGTTCCCTTGTAAGCTCGAACCGGGCAATCTTCCACTGTGTCGAACTGTTAGTTTTTCAGCGCCGCAGTCGCAATTTGGTGCTGGTGTCGTTCCCCATTTGTAGCGGGCGTCAGCACATCTTCCGTGGCCAGTACTTATGCGGTTTAGAGTTGTTCACACATCGATGATCGCACGTACTTGGCCACGCCATATGCACGATGATACGTTGCGCCAACTAGGTTGAAGCCTGGAATCATACATCTCTGTTTAAGCTGGTCTTCGTCTTCAACGTGAGTTTCCTGAACTGCAACGAGATCAATGTTGTCATCACATAATATCTCACTTGGTACTGACATTTAGCCCAGCTTATTCCTTCTATATTGATATTGCAAATCTTGAAGATACGTCCAAGGGGCCTCGTCTGTTGCCTCTGAGAGGAGCCTTTTCGATGGCCAGTCATAATGGTTTGACATGTCTGTGATACACGATGTACAATCAGCCAGGAGCTCACGATCAAGATCGATGATTGTTTGGCCGTCTCGAAGTGGCTGTTCTTTAGCACCATCCGGGAGACACGTGTAGCTTATGTTATGCTACGGACGCGAACAGCCATTGTCTCCCTAACAAACAGTAAGCTGCATTGTTCATAGTAGACTACCAGCGACGTTAAAAACGTCTGCAGTTGAATACACCAGACTTATATAAAATTCACAGAAAACAAAACTTTTTTATACAATGTGACAAGTGAATCTTCAGTGTCAAAAACGGACAAATATAGATGAAGAAAAAACAACTCTATATGTTGTGTTTGCTCTCTTGGACGTACGACTATGAATCAAGACACAAAGGAATTATAGACATTAGCTGCCAGTGGGCATTGATTTAAATCATTGATTTAAATCTGACAGGAGGCATACTAGGGAAATCCACGCAGTTGTGGTGACCACTGTGTCCAGGTGGTGTAACGGTCAGCACATCTGCCTGGTAAGCAGCGGACCTGGGCTCAAATCCAGGCTCAGCATAAATTTTCAACCTTCCCCATTGATTTAATTCAATACCCAAGCAGCTAATGTCTTTAATTCCTTTGTGACTTAATTCTTAGTAGCTGCAGGATATGTCTGAAAGAACAGACACTACATATACACAGATAAGCCAAAACATTATGACCACTGCCCATCGCGACATTGGATGCCGCCTGGTGGTGTTGAGGGCACGTGACACAGTAACAAAGTATGTAATCAGAGTGGAGATGGAAGGGGGATCACCCTAGCAAAGATATGAGCTCCTAATGGAAAAATCCATTGAGATAAGCGACTGTAGCGAAGGGCAGATAATTATTAAGCAGAGCCTGTGAACGAGTGTCACGAAAACGATGAAGCTGATCGAATGTTCATGTGCTACTGTCATGAGCATCTACAGAAAATGGTAGAAAGACAAACTACCACTAGAAGCTAAATGGTTGGACACAGAATGTTGGGTTCGGACGCTTGTCTGCTCCGTAAAGTAAGATAGATGGTGATCTGTGGCATCGCTGTTGAAAGAGCACCGTGCTCGTACATGCTTAAGTGTTTCAGAGCACATCGTTCATCATACATTGTTGAACATGAAGCTCCGCAGTAGACCACCCCTACATGTTCACGTGTTGACCCAACGATATCATCAATTGTGGTGTCGCCGCCAGACACCACACTTGCTAGGTGGTAGCCTTTAAATCGGCCGCGATCCGTTAGTATACGTCGGACCCGTGTGTCGCCACTATCAGTGATTGCAGACCGAGCGCCGCCACACTGCAGGTCTAGAGAGACTTCCTAGCACTCGCCCCAGTTGTACAACCGACTTTGCTAGCGATGGTTCACTGACAAAATACGCTCTCATTTGCCTAGACGATAGTTAGCATAGCCTTCAGCTACGTCATTTGCTATGACCTAGCAAGGCGCCAGTACCAGTTACTATTGATACTGTGAATCATGTAACGTCAGGAGCGACGTTCACCATTAATGGATTAAAGTTAAGTATTCCACCAGCTACGTCCGTTTTTTCTCAATTCTAATTTCCTTGTCCTGTTCCAGACCTCACGCCAGCCTGCGTGAGCTAAAACACGTACCTCTCGGCTTTCTCTAGTAACGGTGTTGGCTCTCCTGCCAACCCACAACATCAATTATGATTGCAATGGGCATGGGGCCATCGGGATTCGACTGTCAGTCAATGGAAACGTGCCAGCTCTTTGGGTGAATCACATTTTTCCCTGCACTAAGACGATGGTCGTCTCCATACACGCCGTCATCGACGTGAATGGCGGCTCGAAACGTGACGTGTGCCTAGAATACAGATTGGTGGAAGCATATTATGCTATGGGAGACATTCTCCTGCGCTGGCATGGAACCTGTGGTGGTAATCAGCAACACAGCGACAGCTGCAAACCACCTTCATCCCTTCATGTTTGTTGTCAGCCACGACGGCGATGTCATTTTTCAGCAGGATAACTATCTGTATCTTGGAGCCAAACCATGCTGCAGTGGTTTGAAGAGCATTATAGTGAACTAACGTTGATGTCTCGGCGACCATTTCGCCTGATATAAATCCCATCGAATCCATCTTGGTCGTTATCGGGCGCCATCACCGCGTACGCAAATCAGCAGCCCTTTATTTACGCGGGTTATATGACTGGTGTGTAGACACCTAATGCCATATACTTCCACAAACCTATCAACAAACTGTTGGATCGCTGATGCGCGGAATCAGTTACGTAATTCGTTCCAAAGACCGACAAACAAGCTATTAAGCACGTGGTCCTAATGTTTTGGCTAATCACTGTATAATCAAGACGAGGATGGATAATGATCCCTCCTGTACAGGTTCGCACAAAGCTCGAACTCTTATGGCTATCGGCGAAATGCCGCAAGGAATGGTGATAATGGGCAAGGGGCACTACATCAGTAGTGTGCAGGTAAGTTAAAAATTGGGCTCTGACTGGAGACGTGGTAGGGTAGTCTGTGCTTTTGTTGTGACCACTGTGTCCAGATGGCATACGAGTCTGCGTATCTGCCTAGTAAGCAGGAGACTCAGGTTCGAATCCTGGTCTGGAACAAATTGCCAACTTCTCCATTGATTTAATCAATGCCAAATGGCAGTTAATGTCTCTAATTCCTTTGTTTCTTGATAAAATAACTACATTTTATGAGAATACTGGTACATACATATATACATACACACATTAATCCTTGTTCCACAGACCATGAACATGACATTTCGTAATGATGTGGAACGTATCACTTTAACATAAGTTTTCTTTAAACAAAATAATTAATTTTTTCTTTTTATTTTAATTTTTTTTTTCAGTTCATATCTAAGAATTCATCTGTTGAATAGAAGGAGTTGTCACTCAGAAATTCTTTTAATTTGCTTTTAAATGTTGGTTGGCTATCTGTCGGTCTTTTAATACTATTTGGCAAATGACCAATGGTTTTTGTGGCAGCATAATTCACCCCTTTCTGTGCCAAAGTGAGATTTAATCCAGAACAGTGAAGATCATCCTTTCTTCTGGTGTTGTAGCTATGCACTTTGCCGTTACTTTTGAGTTGGGATGGGTTATTAATGACAAATTTCATAAGTGAATACATGCATTGCAAAGGTACTGTGAATATCCTGAGTTCCTTAAATGAATGTCTGCAAGGTGATCTTGGGTGAGGTCCAGCTATTATTCTGATTACACACTTTTGTGCAATGAATACTTTCTCTCTTAGTGATGAATTGCCCCAAAATATGATGCTATATGAAAGCAGTGAATGAAAACAGGCATAGTAGGCTAATTTACTGATATGTTTATCACCAAAATTTGCAATAATCCTAACAGCATAAGTAGCTTAACCCAGCTGTTTCAGCAGATCATTGATGTGTTTCTTCCAATTCAGTTTCTCATCTATGCACATACCAAGTAATTTTGAGTATTCTGCATTAGCAACAGGCTTTGTTCATAGTCTATATTTATCAATGGTGTTATGCCATTTACTGCACAGAATTGTATAAACTGTGTTTTCTCAAAATTTAGTGAGAGTCCATTTGCAGAGAATCACTATTTACAATTTCCTCAGCTTATTCTTGCTTGTTGGTTGTGATTACTATACTTGCATCATCAGAAAAAAGAACTAGCTTTACATCTTCATGAATATAGAGTGGCAGTTCGTTAACATATATTTAGAACAAGAAGGGACCCAAGACTGAACCCTGTGGGACACCGTTTTTGATACCTCCCCAATTAGAGGACTCTGCTAATTTTTGCAGATTATCTGTACTGTTCATTTCAATCTTCTGCATTCTTTCAGTTAGGTATGAACTAAACCATTTGTGCACTGTCCCACTCATACCACAATATTTACTCTTATCTAGAAGAATTTCGTGATTCACGCAATCAAAAGCCTTTGAGAGATCACAAAATATTCCAATGGGTGATTTTCAGTTATTCAGTATATTTAATATTTGATCAGTGAAAGTATATATAGCGTTTTCTGTTGAAAAGCCTTTCTGAAAACCAAATTCACACTTTGTTAGTACTTCATTTTTACAAATATGTGATGCTACTCTTGAATACATTACTTTTTCAAGAATTTTGAATAAAGCTTTCAGAAGTGAGATTGGGCAGTAGTTGTTAGCATCAGACCTATCCCCTTCTTTATGCAATGATTTAACAATAGTGTATTTCTGTCTATGTGGGAAAATGCCCTGTTTCAGTGAGTTACTACATATGTAGCTGAGAATCCTACTTATTTGTTGGGAACAAGCTTTTAGTACTCTGTTGGAAATGCCATCAATTCCAAGTGAGCTTTTGAGTGAATTTATTATTTTCCTTATTTAAGTAGGAGAGGTGGGTTGAATTTCATTTTTATCAAATTGCATAGGTACTCCCTCTTCCATATACTGCCTTGCATTTTCTAATGAATAGCTGGATCTTATTTTCTCTACAACACTTACAAAATGGTTATTAAAAATGTTTTCTACTTATGACTTCTTGTAAACAAACTTTTCATTGTGTCTGATAGAAATACAACCTTCCTGTGCACTCAGTTGCCCTGTTTCCCTTTTAACAATACTCCAAATTGTTTTAATTTTATTATCAGATTTGCTAATCCCAGACATAATGCACATACTTCTGGACTTTTTAATAACTTTTATTAATACAATGCAGTAGTTTTTATAATGTTTCACTGTTTTGGGATCATTACTCCTCCTAGCTATAAGATACTGTTTACAAGATATTTTTATCCCTTAAATAAGGCATGGCTTTTTACATGGTTTCTTACAATTAAATTTCACTGTTTTCTTAGGGAAACTGTTTTCAGATATACTCACAAATGTATCATGAAATAGGTTAAATTTTAAATTAGCATCATGTTCCCTGTACACCTCATTCCAATCTAACTGTTGCAAGCTTTCCCTAAAATTCTGAATTGTTAAATCATTAACTGAACACGCTATTTTGGAGGACTGTTTTGCATAACTGTATGAAGCTGTATCATATACTATAACTAGTAGTGCATCATGATCAAACAGACCATTCTTAACAGGAAAAGTTTTTATTTGATTAAATTTATTTTGGTCTATGAAAACTTTGATCAGTGTGCTTCTTTCCTGTACCACCCGAGTAGGAAAATCAATCCATAAATAGTTATCTGCAGCATTTCAATGTGAAAACTGTCAGGAGTGCTAGGTGCAAGACTAGGGTGTCCATTTCATTTTCATTGAAAAACGGAACATTTAAAATAAATTAGAGAAAGACCTGGGACAATGAAGAAAAAAATGGGACATAAATATTGTATTGACTAAATTTAATACGCATACAAGTTTATCTTTACAACGTGCACTCAGATGACCCCAAATCACTTTTTACAATTATTCTGCCACACTATCACCATATTTTTCACTTTTATGTACTTTATCAAAAAGTGCATTTTCGTTTGAAATTGTATCATAAAAGTCAGTACACGATACACCATTAAAGTGTGCTTTGACAATGAGCAAGGCCCTCACTGTTTCAACTTTCATTCTGTTTTTTTCATCTGACCACAAAGAGTTCACTAACGAAAACACACGTTCCACAGCAGCATTTGACCCAGGAATTTCCAGACAAAACTCCACCAAATGAATCATGTTTTTCACGTTAATATTTTTACTTTTTAAATAAGCAAATATTTTACACCACGTTGCACTAACACTTTCTTTGTCTCCTTCTTCACTTTTTATGAAGTTCTGTGCACATGAAAATTCATCGAACAGTTGGTCTTCATCAACAGGAAAATTTGGTACAATACTTTTAACAAAAACACAACAGTCCTGAATATTCTTCCACTGTAGCTGCTCCTTTTCAGTATTAAACCAGTCAAATGCTTTAAAAGGTGTGAGAAATGGTAAACACCATTCTTTAATATACTCAATGCAAGAGTCATAGAAGATGTCAGCATAAATATGAAATTGTTCTACAGTAATTTCACCCTCTTCTTCCAGCTTTCTTAGAGTCTCATGTACAAAGGATGTGAGAAATCTTTCAGATTCTCTACAAGGTAATTTGCCCAATAATTTGTTTATATCTTGATAAACTTCCACTATTGTGATTTCTTGTTTCTCAATACATTTAATTGTTGTGGAGAAAGATTTTAGTTGGCTAACAAGAAAATGTAGGAGAACAATAGACACAAGGTTATCAAAGAATTGTTTAAGGATAACAGGACACTTATCAAGGGAAATGAAATATGATTTCAAAGCAGGAAATATCTCTACAATTCTTTCCAATGCTGGTAGCAGAGATAGCCACCTTGTCTTGTTGTGCCCAAGTACAGTTTTGTATTCAGTTTCAGTAAACTTACAGAATTACTTCAGAGATTCAACCCTTACTGTATATATGTGAAAATGCTGGTAGATTTTGTTTAAAATTAATTGGCAATCGATGGGTGGGAAATCTGAGCCAGTTTGTAAGGAATTGTGCACCACATGTGCTGGACAGCCAACACGTACTATATTATTCACTGTGTTCTGTTGCAGTTTATAGAACGAATTGTTTTTCCCTTTCCTCTGCTTACAACCAAAATTGGTGTTAGTGTTGTCTGTAGAAACTGCAATCACCTTTCCCTCAGGATCATATTTCTTTAAAACCTCCAGCACATAATTCTGAAATAAATCTGAAGTTTCTCCAGCTACATTAACCAAATCGAGCACTTTCACCGTGATGTCATTTTCAGGGTGAAAATACTTGAACCAGCTTCAAATCCAGATGATTCAATGTATCAATCATTACAGAAATGAATCGAGCACTTTTCAGTTCATTTAAAACCTGCTGAACTGCATACGGTGCAATAACATTTGAAATATTGCATTACATTTTGTGTGGCCACATGTGAATTTAGGATTGAAAAGTTTTTTAACAAGTGCTGTAGTACAGTCCATTGACTTAAAGCTATGGTTATGCATTGTACCGTGGTATGCAAATGTAGCTTCTTGTGCTGCCAACTGCCTATCCATTTCTGTTACAGATTTTAAGTTTACATAGTAGTCACTCACCCATTTATTTGCTCTTTTCGTTTGATCACTCGTGCAATGTTTCTTAGTCTTAGTGTGATTCACAATGTCAGACCTTCCATCATGACCAATAGCAAATTTTGATCTGCACAATTTAGATTCTACAGTTTTTCCGCTACCAGTGATAAAAGTAAACTTGCTTTTTATATTGCTGTTAAAATTACACTTTTGTTTTGGCATAATGAAACAGTGATTGCCAGTGATTGCACAGTGCAAAACATTAACATTGTGGTGACGAAAGCCAGAGAGCAAGTATTAGTGGTGTAGAGTATCTCTGGACCGAAAGGACGGATTCAGTGGATCGATTTAGAAGAGAAGAATCTTCGTTGTTATTCGTAACCTATAGTGCGTTTAAAATTACTTGCGATTTTTGACAGTTCAGCACATGTTTGGGGTATGCTGAAAGTCATCACACGCTTCCTAGCGTAAATAATTGAGCATTTAATAGCAAGTCAAACAACCAGTAGCACAAAATACTCTAGCCAAGCGGAATCATAAAAAACGGGACATTTGAGCGTCCCCAAAAAAACTTTCCGGTCAGCGGGACATTTTGGTAAAAATGGGACTGTCCCAGGAAAAACGGGACGAATGGACACCCTATGAAAGACCCAAGTACCTTGCACGCAAGATAAGTGTAACAATGTAGTCACCATCAGTCCAACACAACTTGCTCCCAAAAAGCGCGGCACATCTCTAAGCATTTGCCAAGATGCAGGTGTCACCGTGACAGGTAGCCAGGGTGCAGGCACGTCTAATGCAGCGCAGCACGTTTGTTGTACTATGCCCCATTTCACGTCAGTGTAGGAAGACATCAAAACCATCCACAGGCGTGTAGGCATTCCTTTCACAATCGTACAAAAGCACATACGTTTTCCCCTTGCTACAGTACCGTTACTTGAAGGTTTGACATGTTCTACACAAATATTTAATGACATCACACATTTCCACTGGATTTCTCAGTCAGATGCCTAAATATCACCAACAAAACAGAACTGTTTGTTCAGAAATCCGCAAGTATATGAGATTTACTGTCACTTCTTTAAAAAATGGGAAAGATTGCTTAATAGCATGTCGGTATAAATTGCAGTGTCTATTCTGTGTGACACAAGATGAGAATGTTGCTCATGGCATCGATACGTCTCGAATTTTACACAGAATGTGGGATCCACCCTGTAATGCGTAGTATTTTCTAATAACAGCTGTACTTTACAAAGTCAAAGAACGATTCGACTATAACTGCAAAGGTGTTCTTGACTGTAATCGTTTAACTGACTGTGGGTTTTCTGTTTTAAAGAGTTCGCATGGAACACACACATGTGAAGTTTTCAGGACTGTCTGATGAGGACACGGAGTCCAAACATCATCTCTTTGTTCTGACATGACTACGCAAGAAAGTAGCCCTTCGATTCAGATAATGATGACTAGATAAAAATGTGCATAGTGCTGACAGAATCTCAGCGCTTCCTGTCATTGACTCAGAATCGCTAAAGCCACATAACTGAATGACTTTCTTTACATCCAAAGTTTTTACTAGTTTACCAGATACAAGGGAAAATAATACGGTCTGCAGGGGGTGACTATCCAAGAATACCATACGCAAACAAAAAACGTGAGTGTAATCATAATAAGGAAGCAGTTGAACCAAAACAGAACGACATTAAAACGAAAAAAAGTGGGAATGCAAATAGTGCTGGAAAAATTACTTAACAGTTGTTCCCCAAAATATATGTTCCCTAGCAAATAAGGCCCAACAGCTAGAAGTGGAGCTGGAGTCTACAGAGTGCTCAGTTGTTTTTCTCACTGAGCATTGGTGCAATGAGGCTGAAATTAATCAGTTAGTCTTGCAGTCTTATAATTTAGCGTGTGCATACTGTAGGACTTCTATGAAGTGTGGAGGGTGTTGTATTTATGTAAAACAAAATTATCAGTAGAAGACCAGAAGCGATTTATGTGTAATCAGTGAAGAGCAACATTTTGAACTGGCAGCAGTTGAAATCAGGGACCAATACAGGTGTAGGAATTTGCTTATCTTATGTATATACAGATCTCCTAGTGGAGACTTCAATATCTTTTTCTCCAAACTTAATCATGTTCTTAACAAGATATCCACTCCAAAGAACCACATTCTCATATGTGGAGCCCTAAATGTTGATAAACTGAATCCTGATTCTACATGGGACTCATTACAAAGTCTTGCTCAAAGTTTCAATTTAGTTCCAATTGTTAACAGTGCAACCAGAATAACAAAATACTCAAAGATAGCTGTTGATCAGGTATTAACAGATTTAGGCAAAGATAACTGTGGGGTGGTGGTAGCAGAGCTAGGATTATCTGATCACTCAGCTCAAATCATTAATATAAAAGTGGCTCCAAAAGAAACAAAGAAAATGCATATTTACAGACGAATTTTTTCTAAAAAAAATAGACATGAGTTTGCAAACAGATAGCAGGACAAACATGGGACTCAGTATACTCAGAAGTAGGTGCAAATGAAAAATTCAAAAATTTCATGACATTGTTTAAATTAAATTTTGAAGAAACATTTCCTAAAGTATTATGTCCATTATCAACAGCAGGAAAAAGCAAGTGGGTCACAAAAGGAATCAAAAAATCATCTGAAACACTAAAGTACCTGAGCTCCATTAAACACAGCCAAACTAATCCTGCTTTCTCACTCTTTTATAAAAGATACAGGAAAACATATAGGAAAATATTGCTTGCAGCAAAAGGAGCTCATAACTCCAAAATAGTGCACTCTGCTGAAAACAAAAATAAGGCAGTATGGAAGATTGTGAAGCAGAAAACTGGTACCAGGAAAATGAATCTGTCAAACTTGAAAATCAAAGAGGAAGGGACTCTAATAAAAGACCCAATATATTTGGCAAACTATATAAATGATTATTTTAGTAGCATAGGAATAAAATTAAAGGAAAATTTTCTAACAGCCCCTCAGGTCAAAAAGCCACATAATGGTGTATCACACTCAATGGTGTTATTCCCTACAACACAGGAAGAAGTCTATAAAGCAGTCAGCAAACTGAGAAACAAAAACTCAGCTGGTCTGGATGAAGTCCCCATTTTTATAATTAAGGACTGTATCAAGAGCCTACTTCCACCTTTAGTTGATATTATAAATCAATCTTTCAAGCAGGGCTACTTTCCAGAATATTTAAAATATGCTAAATTACTACCTCTCTTCAAAAAAGGTGATGCAGGAATAATTGAAAATTATAGGCCAATTTCTCTACTATCATGCTTTGCAAAAATATTAGAAACTATTATGAAAGATAGGCTAATGAATTATTTAAATAAATACAACTTACTGTCTGTTGACCAGTTTGGATTTCGATCAGGGAAAAGCACAGAATCAACAACAGCACACCTCACAAAACACATTCTAGAAGCATTAGATAAAGGGAACTACACAACAGGTATATTTCTTGATCTAACTAAAGCATTTGATACAGTAGACCACAACATATTGTTAAATAAGTTAGATGAACTTGGAATAAGGGGACTTGTGAACAAATGGTTCCAGTCATATCTAAAAAATAGAAGACAGATAACTGAAATCTCACATATTTCAAGTTGCTCAAACTATATTGTAAGGTATACTTCAGACCCAAATTATGTAAATATAGGTGTCCCACAGGGTAGTGTCCTTGGCCCAGTACTATTCCTCATTTACATAAACGACTTCCCACAGAGCATCAAGCATGTGACAAACAATATTGTTTGCAGATGACTCAAATGTTCTAATCAGTGACAAATCACCAGATGCACTAAAAGAAAAAGCCAAACAAACACTAAACAGTGCACGTGAGTGGCCATCCAATAATAAACTAACACTAAATCTTAAAAAAACAAATGCTGTTAACTTCTATGTCTGCAAAAAACCACACTATAACAACTTTAAGTTAAACCATGAAACTATAGAATGTGTAGACTACACAAAATTTCTTGGTATGCATGTTGAGAGTCAGTTAAAGTGGGAAGAACATATTAAAATACTTAGTAACAGAATCGCTACAGCATGCTATGCTCTGAGAATTCTGACTGCAGTTTGTGATACTACATGTGTCAGATATGTATATTTTTCTTATATCCACTCTGTTATTACCTATGGAATAATAGTTTGGGGAGTCAACAGTAAAAATATTCAAATAGTTTTCAAATTACAGAAAAGAGCAATTCGTATAATAACCAAGAGTGGCAGTAGGGCTCACTGCCTTGAACATTTCCAAAAGCTGGAAATCCTAACTGTCCCCTGTGAATACATTTTTCAAAGTGTTATGTATGTAAAAAAAATATTGACTGCTATATGAAAAATTCTTTAGTACACAGCTATGAAACTAGAAACCAATACAATCTGCATCTAGAGAGGAAAAATAAAGTTAAAACTCAGCAGAGCTTGTTGTACAATGCAGTTAAATTATATAATAAATTACCCCAAAAAATAAAAGATATTGATACAATAGGACAGTTCAAAACAAAACTAAATTTTTTTTATTAAATAAAAGTTATTACACAGTAATGGACTATCTGAATTAAAACATTTAGTGTAATTAAAGTAGCCTGCATTGTAATACATGAGGAAATCAAAAATTGTACAGTACTATAAGAAAATTACAAATTACACAAGGATATAAAACTAATTTAAGATATCTCAAAAATGTGTGTAAATACAAATTTTATGTGTATAATTGTAGGTATATTGTATTGTATATGATTTTGCTGACGAAATCCACACAATGTAAATTGTTACATGGATTAATAAAGAAATCAATCAATCAATCAAAAAAACCAAGAGATTTAGGAGTTTGATGCAGCTTTTCACAAAACTACATTTCCTGCAATTCTTCTAAACATAACTAATAAACCCTACATCCAACAGCACGCAGTTAATGTAGTGAGATCAGGAGTGACATGACTCCATATATTAGAGTATCATTACAGTCACCTATATACACCTTCCAACAAATCCAACACGATTCAGCCCTCATACCACAGACACTTCCATTCTGTTGGAAGACAGAAACACAGGCCGGCCGAAGTGGCCGAATGGTTCTAGTTGGTCACAGGTTCGAATCCTGCCTCGGGCATGGATGTGTGTGATGTCCTTACGTTAGTTAGGTTTAAGTAGTTCTAACTTCTAGGGGACTGATGACCTCAGATGATAAGTCCCATAGTGCTCAGAGCCATTTGAACCATTTTTTAATAGAAACACAAATCTTCAGATGCAAAGCTATTGCCCAGTAACATAATGGATGCATTCAGATAAGAATAATTTTATAGCTATGATATTAACAATAACGTCCCTCAGACCATAGCAACACAATCTGAGCCTTAAACTTGAGACAGTTGCAAGAGTGCTTGTGCAGGTCATTTGCTGATCATGATAGCAAGTGTCAGGAGATGTAATATGAAACAATTATTAGTGTGGGCTTGGGAGAAATTCTACAAGCCACCTAGACTATAGGCAGCGACAACCAACTATGTTATAATGCAAATACCACTTAAAATTATGCCATTTCTCTTCAAATGTGAGGCGGAAGTTGCACTAAAATTACTCCATTCCTCTTCTAATGCAAGCTGGAAATAACACTAAAATTACGCCACTTCTCTTAGAAAGCGTGCTGGTATGCACAGACAAAAACACGTTTTGCAGCGCTATTTCCACGTTATCTAAAAACCAGTCTCAAGTGCTGAAATGGTGCTCAGCTGCACTATGATTGACTCAGACAAAGAATGCAGCTGTGTTTTCAACTGTATGTGCTCTGGTATGATGCCATCCCTACCAGCATTATGAGTGTTAAGTTGCTCATGGGGCATGTAACAGGTCAGTGTGTGTAACATATTGAGCAAGCATAGTGTATGAGGAACTTTTGAGGAGCATTCAATGTAGTAATACTGTGCTGAGTGGTCAAGCACACTGATTGGCAATTCGTCAACCCAGGTTCAGTACCTGCTGCTCTCATCATTTTTTGTTATTTTATTCCTTGCAAAATTAAACTATTAATTGAAAATTTATATATATCCAAGCAGTTCAATTTATATTCATAAAATTGATATACTGAATTTAGTTATGATTAGTAATCTTATAAATCAAAAGGCTATAGAAGGTGAAAGGAAAATCAAGTATATAAGGAAATTTAGTATGAAAGTGTTTTCTCTAGATGATCTACTAAAGAAGCATTTTTCCAGTAGATCTTTAGAGGAAAAGCTGAGAGTTGAAGTATTAGGTAGACCTACTTCAAATTTATATCTATTGAGGGGAAGGCATGGACAATGCTCATCAATTTGGCTCAATCTATGTAAGTAGATTCGGGTAGATGCCCCTTTCTAATCCCCAGAATATTTCACCTGAGTGGCCCATTGGAAAATTTAAAATGGTTTCTAAGGATTTACATGTGAAGTATAAGAGATTTTTGAGCAGCACTTCACATATAAGCATGGCAGGCCAGTGGCCGAATGAACCAACTGGCAATTCGTGAGCTAGGATTTAGTTCCCACTACTACTATTTTTTTTTTTTTTTCATTTTATTTTACTCCTCACAATGCTGAATGATTCATTATAAAATTTAAATATATTTAAACAGTGCAATTTATATATGTAAATTTAATATATTAAATTTAGTTATGATTACTATTCTTAAGTCGAAAGGCTACAGGCTACCAGATTGTAGCATATTAGTAAAATTTTTCACGTGCCACCACTGGTTGTAGGCCATTAAAATATATTCAACTGTAGCTAGACTTTGAAATATTTCCCACAGTCATCGAACTTTGAGTTATTCATGGTTGTGGGGAGTTTGATATTGCAAGGGCAACTCTGAAATATTTTGGATTTTGAGTATTTTATATGAAGCAGAAAAACGGAAGAGAGATTGAGCAATTCACGTGCTGTACAGTGGAGTCTACATAACATTTCACTCTATACGTCTACCTGTTACTGAAAAATTGTGACGAACTGCCTCAAGAATTATAACAGATCATTCCCAAAACTGTTTCAATTTACCCACAGAATTATAACAAATTACCCCATGTTCCAGAAAAAATTATAACAAAATGCTACCCACACCCAAAACTGTAACAAAATCCTGTCCACACTGTAAGAAATTACTGTAAACAAGATGTTTGACCTTAATACAGTTTGCTTGATGATGGTGTTTTGTTTTCTTTCAGTCCTAATATTCCAACCACTTTATACAATAATGAATTTACGTAAAGTAATTATTGTCAGAACCTCAATGAAATACAGTTTGTATGGGTGGAGTAACTCACAAGGGAACATCCCCATCGCACCCCCCTCAGATTTAGTTATAAGTCGGCACAGTGGATAGGCCTTGAAAAACTGAACACAGATCAATCGAGAAAACAGGAAGAAGTTGTGTGGAACTATGAAAAAATAAGCAAAATATACAAACTGGGTCGTCCATGCGTAAGATAGGCAACATGTAGGGCGATATGAGGCGAGGAACGCCGTGGTCCCGTGGTTAGCGTGAACAGCTGCGGAACGAGAGGTCTTAGGTTCAAATCTGCCTTCGACTGAAAATTTGAACTTTTTATTTTCAGTTTATGTGAAAAATTCTTATGTTTTCATCACTTTTTTTGGAGTGATTATTACATCCACAAGAAAACCTAAATCGGGCAAGGTAGAAGAATCTTTTCACCCATTCGCCAAGTGTACTAGTTAGGTGGGTCGACAACATATTCCTGTCATGTGACGCACATGCTGTCACCAGTGTCGTATACAAAATATCTGACGTGTTTTCCTGTGGAGGAATCGGTTGACCTATGACCTTGCGATCAAATGTTTTCGGTTCCCATTGGAGAGGCACGTCCTTTCGTCAACTAATCACACGGTTTTGCGTTTCGGTCGCAAAACACAGACACTAAACTTATTACAGTGAACAGAGACGTCAATGAACGAACGGACAGATCATAACTTTGCGAAAATAAAGAAAGCAAAATTTTCGGTCGAGCGCAGATTTGAACCTTTTTTTTTTTTACGTATATAGACTTTTATTTACAAAATAACAATTTCGTTTTACAAAATACAGTTTACATTTTACTTGTAAAGACGAGAGAATCCATTCTTTGCTTTTATTTTTCAGTTACTGTACTGTCCAGGTAATTATTTCATTCGGTGTTTTTTTTTATATTTTTTTTAAATATTTTTCGAAAGTCTGTCAGTCAGAGGTTTTTTAGTTGTTTCTTGCACCGTTTATTGTTGTAGTTTAGCAATTTAGCTTTTCTGAGCCTTTGTACGCTACCTTTATACGTATGGCAGAGTGAATTTGGAGTGAGCATTGATTGTACGATCTAGTTTTTTACAGAGAATAATTAGTATATAAGAAAACAAAGTTATTTTATGGAATTTTACTTATTACTAGTTATGGTATTATTATTGTTAATATTTTTGTAGATGTTTTGAGTGGAGGATGTGCTCTATTCATTTTAAAATAATGTTATGTTATTACTATCCTCTTATTAAATCTTGTGTTAGAAAACAAGGGGGAGGCATTTTACGTTGGGTCTTGAAAAACGAGACCTTAGTGGGACATGCACTAAGCATGAAATCAGTTTGATAGAAATATTAACGAGTGTATCAGTTGTCAGCTCTTGTTTGATGAGTAAAGTGGTATCCAAAGGGGAAACCCTCATGAAAAACTATCTTAACATATTAAACAATCCATGACAAAAGAAAAAGGACATTACTATTTTAGCGAATTATTAAACCTATTTTTTTTTCGATTGAGCAAAGAGCAATACACTAGGAAGCATTATATAGTGCAATTTTAGAGCTAGTTTACTATCGGTGGTGCGTGAGAGTGCGGAAGACTGAAAGGAGGAAACTATTCGTGGTGGAAAGACAGACCTATATAAGCATGTAAATCACTAGTTTGTTGTACTGATAGGCCTGTAATAGTTTTGTAGTACTCACAGTTTCGCACACCTCTCGATTGCACACGATGGAAGGTAGAAAAACAAAAAAAAGCACAAAAACACAAAAGACAAAAGGACACTCGGAGCTACGGTTATATTGACACTATATTGTAAACTTATACGCGTTCGATCACTTTTCACTGTCACTTTTTTTTTTAATAAAAAGCACTTTAGCACTTTAACACACGCATCACTGTTGGTGCTTTTGGGATGTGGGAGGACATCTGTGACTGCGGCAAGGGCGAGGGGGGGGGGGGGGGGGGTTGTGGCGGTGGACGGCGGCGTTGGCAGCGGCAGCGGCGGCGGCGGCGACGGCAACGGCGGCGGCGGACACGTCACGTGGCGGCATACAGGGCGTCCCTGAAGGCGGCGGTCAGCGGGATCTCCAGGAAGTTGTGGAAAGTCTGACGATATGTAGCGCGTTGTTTTGCCCTCTTGTGCTCTTCCCACAAGTCCGTGAGGAACTGCACGCTGTCTGACTGCTTTTTGGCAATGACTGCGTGTGCAGTCATGGCGAGTATCCACATCGTGGCCGTTCGTTTTGGCCTAGGAACGGTTTCGCGTCAGGGACGGTGAGAGCCGTGACTTGGTTGTTTCTTGGGGTCGCTTCTGTTCATGTGGGCTATTATCTTCTTGCTTGTCTCCCATATGTTGCTGGTTGCCCTGCACAGGAAACGGTGCTCTACAGTGTCCTTTCGTTGCACGTTTCACAATTGGGCGATTCTTTTATCCGGATTCGCGCCAGTCTCTCGTTGGTCGGTACGGTGTTGTGCACTACTTTGTACCACGTAGATCTGGCGTGCTCCGGTATTGCTTTTTCTGAGATATTTCTCCAGACGACTGGCCAGTCGTGGTCTGGAGATTTTATCTCGATTCTTGTTCTGTGTGTTTGCCCTCTTAGGGCGCCGTAGATGTTTTTCGCCGTCCTTAGCTGCGGGTTTGTTACGGTGGGCAGTGCGTAACTTTTATCGAGGATCAGTTGCCTGATGTGTCGCATCTTAAACGGTATGTGACTGTGTCTACCGGCGCTTCTTCTGATCGTGGCCTGTAGATGTTTATTAGGCAGGCCGTGATGCTGTCTTTGTTTTTGCCCTCCATTTGGATTGCTCTGTGGAGCAGCAGCGCAGCACACTTTGTCCTGACGTCCACCAGCCCCAGCCCTCCTTCCTCCTTCTTCAGTGAGCACGTCGCCTGCGATACTTCGAATATTTCCCGCCTCCACAGCAGGCAGTAGACGGCTCCTTGTATCGCTCGAGCGATTTCTGTTGGTGCACTCAATATCTGTGCCACGTACCAGGCTTTCGACAGGATCGTTGTGTTGATCAATTCTGCTTTTTGTCCTAATGTTAGATGTCTACTCGAGTGAGTCCTGGCGAGCCCTCGTATTGTATGTAGGGTTGTTCGCCAGTCCTGTGTCGCCATCTTTAGTGGGCATTTTTGATGAGTATCCCTAGTGTTTTGTGGTCTCGGTTACTCGATACCACTCCCTATTGATGGTCAGACTTCCGTTGCCAATGGGGAGCAGCACGGTTTTTCTGGGATTGACCCTTGCTCCCGATGCGTTTTGAAATGTTTGATTATCGGTTCTATTTCGTCTATCTCCTGCTCGTTGTTGACAAAGATTCCCACATCGTCGGCGTAGGCCATGCATGTGACCTTCTGCTGCCCGATTTGGTAACCGTGCAGGCTTGCAGCCAGTTTACGTAGCAGTGGATCAAGCGCTACCGCGAAGAGGGCCATGGACAACGGGCAGCCCTTGCCTTACTGACTTGCCTAGTTTTAACCTTTTTGTTGTCCATCCATTTACAGTTATTATCGATGTGGCGTTCTTTAGAAAGTTTCTTATAATGTCGGTGAATTTTTGTCCGAGTCCGAGTTTGGTTAACGTTTGCAGGAGATATCGGTGGCTGATCCTGTCGAAAGCCTTGTGGAAGTCAACAGAAATTATTGCTGCGGTCGTTCTGCTGGTGGCGGCGTGCGCAATTACGTCTCTGTATGCGCAGGCGGCGTCGAATATGCTCCTGCCGAGCACTGCACAAGTTTGCCACGGCTGATCGCCTTCATTAACGCAGTCTTGATGTTATTTGCGAGGCATTTCGCGGCAATCTTGTAATCTGCATTCAGCAAAGTTATGGGCCTGAACTCTTCGATGTGTTTCGCTGCCTGTGTTTTTGGGAGAAGGATTACCGTCCCTTCCAGAAAGGAGGCCGGTACTGCTGTCCCGTTTAGGATTTCGTTCACCATTTCTGTCAGATGTCTTCCTACTTGGTCCCAGAGCTGGCTGTAGAATTCCTTGGGGATGCCGTCGGCTCCTGGTGCTCCGCCGTTTGCGCTGTCTTTGAGGATGGCTCTCACCTCATCCTCCGTCACGTTTTCGGTCAGTAGCGCCCGATCTTGATTGGTCAAGAGCCGACGTTTCTCCAGCAGGATGTCTGCCGTTTCGGCATCGTCCGTCTCTTCGCTTCTGAAGAGCTTTTCGAAGTGGTTTTCCACGTGGTCCACAATTTCCCGCTTTGTGGACAGCTTGTTTCCGTCCTTATCGAGGAGTTCGGAGATAACCTTGCTGTTTGCCCTTTGCCTTTCCCTGACTAAGTGGTGCAGTGTGGCAGGCTCATCCTCGATGACGCGTGCGTTTGACTGCGAGCGATGACGCCTTCCATTCGGCTGCCGTTTCATGTTGAGCAGACGTGCTTTTAATCTTCTCACGCGCGTCAGGTACTGTAGGTCGTCAGCGGGGGCGTTAAGTGCGTCCTTAAGGCAGACTGCGTAGAAATCTGCTGTGCTTTTCTCCAGTATGCTTTTTCCGCGCTGTATCTGATCAGTGCTCTTCTGATCGCTGGCTTGGCAAGTTCTGTCCACCACTCTATAGTGGAGTTGTATGCGTGACGTCTTTCTGAGCATTTCCCTACTGTATCGGAGATTTCCGACCGTAGTTTCTCGTCTTTGAGGTGTTTCACGTTTAGTTTCCATCTCGCCTTTTGTCCAGCGGTCTTTTTTCTCGGCAGGTGGATTTTGGTTTCGTATGCGCAGTAATCAGAGAAAATCACTGGGCAGACCTCTACGTGCGATACAGAGGCGACCAACTCACTGCTCACGTACACCCTGTCTAATCTGCTTTTCCCCCTGTTGTAATGAAAAGTGAACTCTTTGTTCTCTTTGTTGAGCAGACGCCACGAGTCGTCAAGTTTTAGACGCCTTATGAGCTCTTGCAGCTCCATTCATAGATTCGGTACTGGGATCTGATCTTCTGGTGCAGCTACGCAGTTAAAATCTCCTCCTAGCACAATGTTGGTGTCATTGCACGGGAGGAGTTCGCAAATGCGTTCGTGAAATATTGTCCTCTCGCCCTCTTCTTTTCTGAGCCCGACGGTGCGTATATGTTTATGAACACCGTTCCTGATATTTCTAATGCGATTCCGCTTCCGTCTACCATCAGTTTTGGCTCCCCTGTCTCTATTTCTTCTCTTATCATAATCGCTGTCCCTCGTCGGGTTTCGGGATCTATGTTACTGATAACTTTGTATCCGGGTACCTCTTCTATTGTGTCGTTACCACCTCCTGCAGGAGAACTACGTCTGCGGTTCTATGCTGCAAGAATTCTGATAGGGCGTCTAATTTAACTGAAGAGCTCATTCTATTGACATTGCATGAGATGATCGTGTGCGTTGTTTTACTGTGCATTTAGAACGAGGGTCGTCGGGCGCTTTGCTGGGGCGGGTCGGGTGTGTGCTGTGGCCGGTCAGGCCGTAGGACGACGTCCTCGAGTTTGCTGGTGTGCGTTACGGTTTTTGCGGGTGGTGCGTCTGATGATTCTCCATCAGGGACCTCTCGTTCCGCAGCTGTTCACGCTAACCACGGGACCACTCCTTGCCTGACATTGCCTTAATGTTGCTTATCTTGCGCATGGACGACCCAGTTTGTATATTTTGCTTATTTTTTCATAGTTCCACACAACTTCTTCCTGTTTTCTTGATTGATCTGTGTTCAGTTTTTCAAGGCCTATCCACTGTGCCAACTTATAACTAAATCTGAAGAGGGTGCGATGGGGATGTTCCCTTGTCAGTAATTCAGAATACTCATCTTGAAATCTCCTTACTATCCTAAAGTTATTGCTGAGAACCGGATTCACATTTTAGGTCAACAGAGTCCATGTGAATTAAGATACAGATACACTTTTATACTTTTTCATTGCGTATTTATTGCACTATATGACTTAGGTGGTGCGTCAAGAAACCTCTGATCAACAATGACCGCTAACAAGCTGGCTTTTGCTCATATACGTCATCTCAAACGATCTCACAAGTTGCGACATGGTCGCGAATGGAACAGGGACCCGAAAATGTATAATAAATTTCTTTTATTTCACGTCTATGATCACAAACTTGTCAGTCCTCAGACTACCGGTTTCAATCAGCAACGACCATCTTCAGATCTGTTTTATAAAAACATGTCCTAATATACTGACGCCATATTGGCATCATCAATGCTAAACACAAAAATCAGCATTTGGTGATGCCACTATGGCTCCAGTATATTAGGACACGTTTTTATAAAACAGATCTAAAGGTGGTGGTTGCTGACCCAAACCAATAGTCTGAGGACAAGTGAGGACAGACGTGAAATAAAAGAAATCTAATCTCAAATGCTTTTGTTATTTCTGTTACACATTGTCAATATTACAATTAAAAACAATTACATCCAACTCAACTGACATGTACATTATAGTTCCGAATACTCGCATCACTTTTAGACATACAATTGAGACTAATTAAAATGTGTTTGGACAGAGCTTTTTAGAAGTATCGACAGCAATGCCGTCTCTTACACAGAAAGTATCTTTTGATAATTTGTTGACATTTTGGTTGATGTAATACCTCAAATTAATTGCTTTGAAAATTAGTGACTTTGCTTGCATACATTTCTGTTACAGATGGATAACAACAGTTCATGATTTGTTCCACATTCTGTTACAGGTATTTTTGAATACTAGATGCAAATGACTAACACTGTATTCCATTATTTCATTGTGTATTAATTACAAGAGAATATTATCATTTCCAACATTCCTACCAATCAGCCGAATTCAGTAAATTGGTTGTTAGGTGTTTCATAGTTATTTATATTTTATATCACTAGAAGGTGGTTCAAACATTGCTCTGACTTAATTATTCAATTAATTGATATTGTGGGTGAAATGAAATGATAGTCACACCATCAAACAGAGTAATACACAACCAAATATTTGTTACATATCAGTGAACAATTCAAGATGATGATGTTGAGGGTAGTGGCACAGTCTGCATGGTTCTAAAATTGGAATTCAACATGGCAATCCTTAATATCATTGCTGATGTCACAATCCAAGATGGAGATGCAAGATGGTGGATCTGGGCGCACAGGTGCAGCCTGCGTTGCCCATCCAAAACTGTAGTTCCAGTTTATGTGGCACTGCAATTGCATGCCCCAACCACTTGTCCATCCATCTACTATCCAGTGAACTCAGCAGATATGTTCTACACACCATAGTGAAAGGTTGATCATCTTGAGTAGCCGCACCTGCATTGTGGCGACCTGGTTATGGGTGTATCACACTACTGTGGGGACAGGTAGTCTGGACCGATACCGACTAAATAGTTCTGCTTCTCATGTGTGGGTACTGCTGGCTGTTATTCTTATTTAAACACTGTACACAACAATGTTACAGACTGGTACTCTCATAAAATGTAGTTTTTTTTAATCACTTGTATTAGCCACGTTTTTGACAGTTACAATTAACTTAGCAAGTTGTATAAAGGAATTTTGTCTTCTATGCATTTTGTATCTGTCTGGTGTACATAACTTCAAAATTTTTTTTATTTTTTTTTTTTTATTTTTTTTTTTTTTTTTTTTTTTTTTTTTTTTTTTTTTTTTTTTTTTTTTTAATGCAACTGATGTTCTACTATGAACAAGGCAGCTAACTGTTACTTTAATAGCTATCACACAATTTTTGTGGGGAATTTTTAAATAAATGTAGTACCTTCTTTACTTTGGCTTCTGAGCCATTTGCACAACTTCTGTGAAAGAACAAGTGTGCAACTCCTGAGTCTTTGAATTTCCCTACAATGCATTTGAAATCAGCAGTGTTATGACATGTGGTTATTGGTTATTCTGAATTTCCCACAATTTCCCACCATTTTTCAAACAAGGGATACAGCATTTGTCTCCCCATGTTGGTAGGGGTTTGTGGCAGCGGCTGCAGTGCTACCACAAAAGCATGCCAGCACACTAGCTTTGCATTAGAGTAGCAAATTTGCAGGTGTGTGTGGTGGCCTTGAGTGCTAAGATGCCACCGGCCATCAGTGGCATGACTCCCTGCTACAGGGCTGGTGCTGTTCCAGGCTCATGTGTCTGCTGGGAACTGTGAACCAGTAATGGTCGCGTGCGATCTTTCTGGCAGCAAACTTCAGCCCTGGGATGCAGTGGGCACTCTCAGTGTGGAGTTTGATTAAATGAAGACAAACATTCGTACCCTTTCTCAGCAGAAGTGGCTTTAAACTAAAGAGTAAAGATTGTTTAATGTGAGGGGCAGCAGAAGCCAATGATTTTTTTTTACTTTCCCACCATTTCAAATATAGGACTGATTTCAATACTTAAAACACAAGTGACCTGGCAACCACCAAGGCCTTGCTCCTACACTCAGGTCTATTACCTTGAATTCTCAACTTAGCACAAGTGACCTGGTAGCATCATGGAGTTGTAATTGTAATCCCAGGTCTGCTATATTGGATTTTGACATCATAAAGCTGTGCTTTTATTCCCTGGTCATTCATCATGTATCTCTGTCTTGAATTATTACATCATCATAGATGTCAGTGTGTATTCCCAGGTACCCATAACACAGTCATGCAGCCTGTACTTGTATTCCTAAGTCTGTTCGCTATGTTTGACTGTGACATCATAGGAGTGTGCTTGCAGACATCTTGGATTTTCGGCCACTAAGACAATACACCATCTTGGATTTCCTAACAATTTACATTTAGTGAGAACCAAGCTCTGAGTTGCAACACCAGAGGAGTGGGTGGAAGGAACCTTCTAGCACAATTGGTCTCTCTTGCACATCCTGCTTTTTTCTGAATTTTTCAACATTTTATACAAAGAGCAATTGTGCTATTCAGAAGGGATGGGAGGAGGCAATTGGCAACTGGCAATGTTGTATGACATCTTTGGGGGATGTGGGAAATCTGTGAACAATGCAGGTGTGCTGAGTTTCTAATACTACTGGGGTGGATATGAAATTAAATTTTGATCATTTTATTGACCACTAGATTAGTCTCCTGATGTAACTGAAAACTTTAGAGAAAACCTCAGTTCACTAGTATATAAGTTTCCCACTTGTGACAAAGCAAGCTGGGATAATTTTAATTCCCCCTCTTGTTTTGTTACTTTTAACTATTTAACATTAGCATACCAGAATATTATCTGCATCTTCATAAAAGAGAAATATTGGCCCTCCGTTTTAAAGAATATAACACCAGGTATAATTTTATGCTTAGTTGTATGTATATAATTGCTTTTCTAATTTGTTTTAGCTATTCCTAATTAGTATGTTTCATTATAGGGTGAAATCAGTAATTGTTTCATAACTTAAAGTCTATTGTTGACACATATATAAATATAAATTCTATACTACTTATAAACATTTGGAAAACAAAATACTAGTAATATTAAAGTATCTATTTAGTTCTATTCGAAAAAATGTTAGCAAAACCAGCCCTGAATTAATTCCAACGTAATTAACAGTTTTGTCAGAAGTATTGTTTGGGTAACTATATTTGTTAATTTCATAATTTAAACAAATAATTCGGCTTAACTCTTGCAGTAGAAGGAACTGTTAAGAAAGATGCAATTTTTCGATGTATTCAGTTAATTGAATGACTTACGTTTTATTTGTAATTTCTGTAAATTTAACTTCGAACAATGTGTAGTTTCAGCACATATTATTGTGATGATATATAAGGGCGCAGTTTTTGGTCACGAAACAGTCAGTCCACATCCGAGTTTCAGATGAAGAACCTATATTAGTTATAACAATAACAATACTTCAACTTAACTGTAGAATAAGTGTTAAACAATACCTGATTAGCCGGCCGCAGTGGCCGAGTAGTTCTAGACGCTTCAGTCCGGAACCGCGCAACTGCAACGGTCGCAGGTTCGAATCCTGCCTCGGGCATGGATGTGTGTGATGTCCTTAGGTTAGTTAGGTTTAAGTAGTTCTAAGTCTAGGGGACTGATGACCTCAGATGTTAAGTCCCATAGTGCTCAGAGCCATCTGAACCATTTTGAATACCTGATTATTCTTCAAGAACTGTGAACTTTGTGGTTAGCTTTTACTGCTCATAGATGTTCAACAGTAAACTATTGTAGTAGTATGTGGAGGTTTGCCTGCAAACTATTAATGAGGCTTATGGAAAGTTTAAGCAATAGTTCATGGGCCATACACATATCAATGTGTATATTGGGGAAGTGGGGAGGGGGGGGGGGGGGTGAAAAAGTGAAATTAAAGTACTGTGAAACGCAACTGTGGATATGTCAGCTACATTATTTACAGTACCCAGTGTCCAAATTCAAACACCAGTTCTTAGCCAGTGTAGCGACGCAATACGTCGACACCGAGAGCAACAAACGGGAAAAAAGGGCAGGTGGAACCACTACACACTGAAGGAGACTTCAGTCACCCATGTAGAGGTGGGCAAACAAACATCTAACTGCAAACACTGTTTCGAAACAATGAAACAGTTTGTGTTCTGCAATCTTATAGGCCTACACATTTTATGATCTGCAGTATCTACTGTATAAATATTGCCATATAAACACAAATGAGGTGCGAGAGCGTCAATCACATCGCAGGAAGTATGAAACTATCAGTCAGGTGTCTTGGCAGTTTCATATTTCATGCAGCAAATGTCCTGCTTTCATGTCATGTGGCTTTCATACGTTCCAATTGGCTGTGACATAACAGATGTTGCCAAACTCGTTTCCCTGTCCTCTAGTGCCTAATTTTGATAGGTTTTATGATGATCTATATGTGCTCTTGAAAAGGCATATCATGAGGTATAATTTATTCAGATATCATTCTGGAAAATGATGCACTGAATTAAGAAATAATGTCCCGATATCACACACTGGTCGGAAATTAAATAAGTATGTTGTCTGTCTGGACTACTACACCAGCCAGTCACAGCACAATGAACACATTGACACAAAATGCGCCCATCAGAAAACTTTGACTCACCTTTTAAGTCAAAAGCTGAATCACTATTATTTAATTTTTTTCAACTAGCCCCTTGTGGTCCTTGAAGTATAGCACTCCTTGTGGATGATTCACATTTATGAGTGTGCCACTCACACTTTTCTTACTCACAGCTAAATTTTCCATTGTTTGTCACACAAAGCAGGACTGCAAAGTGACTCATGCACACAGATCAAAAAATTACCATAACAGACTGGCGCATACAACACAATGGTCAAGTATGGCAGTTTTTCATCGAACCTCCACAAGTCAGCTGAATACACCTCATAATATGTACACTTGATAGAACTGAAATGCAGAGAATGGTATGTTTCCTTGAAGTACAAAAGCCAAACAAATTTAAAACAACTCATACAGTGTAATGCCTTTGTGATACCTATCTCATAGATCGGGCTCTACACCACTTACTATTCTTGCTAAAGAAGTTTGCTTGATGTACAGGTATATGGAGCTCCAGCATGTACTCAGAGCAAGCAGATATATTATTTTATTACAAACTTATACAGGAAATCAAAGAGGAAGGTAAGTTGCTGTTGGAACGCAATTTTTATCACAGTATCTGAATGCCAAAAACAGAATTATCGAAGTACCATCGTTGATCTGCCTGAGAATTATTTATGGTACCCAATTATTAAGATGCCTATGTTGTGTAATAACCAAATACAGTAATTTTACAAAAATAAACACACAAACACATACATACATAAATTAGATAATTATTCCCAAACACATAAATAAATAAACATACTCAAAAAAAATAATTAAAGTTACTGAATGGTCAGCAAAAACGTAAGTGTCTTCTGTGTACAACAAATTTGAGAAAAATGTTCATGAAGGTAGCTACATGTAAGATTTAGTGGACTAAACAAAATACAAACACAAATTCAGTGCACATCATCCAGAGAAGAACAACATCAATTGAAATTTTACTGAGTAGATCTACCGCATTTATTCTAAATTGTAGTTTATAAATATCATTTTTGATACTTTTTCACTTGAAAGCTGGGATCGTCTGTCATTGTTTGCCCCTGCTTTGAAAATATGCGATCATATGGGTCAGAGGCCCCCATGAACCATGGACCTTGCTGTTGGTGGGGAGGCTTGCGTGCCTCAATGATACAGATAGCTGTACCATAGGTGCAACCACAAAGGAGGGGTATCTGTTGAGAGGCCAGACAAACGTGTGGTTCCTGAAGAGCCTTTTCAGTAGTTGCAGGGGCAAAAGTCTGGATGATTGACTGATCTGGCCCTGTAACACTAACCAAAATGGCATTGCTGCTGTGATACTGCGAATGGCTGAAAGCAAGGGGAAACTACAACCATAATTTTTCCCGAGGGCATGCAGCTTTACAGTATGATTAAATGATGATGGCGTCCTCTTGGGTACAATATTCCGGAGGTAAAATAGTCCCCCATTCAGATCTCCGAGCGGGGACTACTCAAGAGGACTGGCATTCTATGGATTGGAGCATGGAATGTCAGATCCCTTAATCAGGCAGGTAGGTTAGAAAATTTAAAAAGGGAAATGGATAGGTTAAAGTTAGATATAGTGGGAATTAGTGAAGTTTGGTGGCAGGAGGAACAAGACTTTCGGTCAGGTGAATACAGGGTTACAAATACAAAATCAAATAGGGGTAATGCAGGAGTAGGTTTAATAATGAATAAAAAAAATAGGAGTGTGGGTAAGCTACTAGAAACAGCATAGTGAACGCATTATTGTGGCCAAGATAGACACGAAGCCCATGCTTACTACAGTAGTACAAATTTATATGCCAACTAGCTCTGCAGATGATGAAGAAATTGATGAAATGTATGATGAGATAAAAGAAATTATTCAAGTAGTGAAGGGAGACGAATATTTAATAGTCATGGGTGACTGAAATTCGACAGTAGGAAAAGGAAGAGAAGGAAACATAGTAGGTGAATATGGATTGGGGCTAAGAAATGAAAGAGGAAGCCGCCTGGTAGAGTTTTGCACAAAGCGTAACTTAATCATAGCTAACACTTGGTTCAAGAATCATGAAAGAAGGTTGTATACCTGGAAGAAGCCTGGAGATACTGACAGGTTTCAGATAGATTACATAATGGTAAGACAGAGATTTAGGAACCAGATTTTAAATTGTAAGACATTTCCAGGGGCAGATGTGGGCTCTGATCACAATCTATTGGTTATGAACTGTTGATTGAAACTGAAGAAACTGCAAAAAGGTGGGAATTTAAGGAGATGGGACCTGGATAAACTGAAAGAGCCAGAGGTTGTACAGAGTTTCAGGGAGAGCATAAGGAAACAATTGACAGGAATGGGGGAAAGAAATACAGTAGAAGAAGAATGGGTAGCTTTGAGGAATGAAATAGTGAAGGCAGCAGGGGATCAAGTAGGTAAGAAGACGAGGGCTAGTAGAAATCCTTGGGTAACAGAAAAGATACGGAATTTAATTGATGAAACGAGAAAATACAAAAATGCAGTAAATGAAGCAGGCAAAAAGGAATACAAACGTCTCAAAAATGAGATCGACAGGAAGTGCAAAATGGCTAAGCAGGGATGGCTAGAGGACAAATGTAAGGATGTGGAGGCTTATCTCACGAGAGGTAAGATAGATACTGCCTACAGGAAAATTAAAGAGACCTTTGGAGAAAAGAGAACCACTTACATGAATATCTAGAGCTCAGATGGAAACCCAGTTCTAAACAGAGAAGGGAAAGTGGAAAGGTGGAAGGAGTATATAGAGGGTCTATACAGGAGTGATGTTCTTGAGAACAATATTATGGAAATGGAAGATAATGTAGATGAAGATGAGATGGGAGATACGATACTGCGTGATGAGTCTGACAGAGCACTGAAAGACCTAAGTCGAAACAAGGGCCCGGGAGTAGAC